>NC_090738.1:80994133-81011633 GCF_036898095.1 Palaemon carinicauda
CAAGTACAATCGAGGGACGAGGGAATATCTATTCCTACCCCTATTCCGCCCAAAAGGTCCATATTACCCGCAACCAGAGGCAGGTTATTGATGAGGTTGCATAATACTGATATTGATATGAATTTTTTCTCACTCTGGCTATTCTCTATTTTAGTTGCAGAAGTCATAAGGAAAAAATAGTGACACTTTTTTATATACAGTATATCGTGTAAATTTTTACATGCAATTTTTAATTATTAAAAAAAAATTAGTGTAGATGTCTCCTATTTTTTTTTGGGGGGGGGGTGATTTCTATGTATATATTTTATGTTGCATTATCGTGTAGTACATGCCATGCCCTATTCCGGGTCATAGTGTTCTCCGTATATCATAGACTACAGAGGGCAAGGGCACACCTCCTCCCAGAGTGAGGAGGGGGGGGGGGGGGTTACAGTCCTAAACCTTTTATGCAAAATATGTGTTTTATACAGTGAGATTAATGACCTTTTTAAGAGTACTATGACTGTCACAAATTGTAGGACACGATCGCTGAACTATGTTATAAGAGACGTGTACCAAGATACATAAGGTGATGTGTTGAAAGCATATTAGTGAGAGTATATTCCATCATAGTGGAAAATTCCACGAAATTTACCAATTCAGTATATTGACAGAGAGATATTGCATTTTACTTGCTGAGGGTTAAGCAGTACCACTCAAGCGAACTTAAGAGCAACCGTATACTTGTCTGCAAGTATCAGGCTGCGTATAATGTATTCACAGACTTTCGCAATAAAGTAAAACAAAAATGGAAGTTTCGATGTCTCATTATCCGTTGACATTGTTACTTGCAAATTTCGAATCAAAGCACTGCTATTTAAGCATTATTGTTTGCTATACACCACAAATGATGCCTGGGAAGTAAGGAAAAGGGAATACTATGAATAACTGTAATATGTAACAGATGAGATTCATCAGAGAGAGAGAGAGAGAGAGAGAGAGAGAGAGAGAGAGAGAGAGAGAGAGAGAGAGAGAGAGAGAGCGCTATGAAAAATGTGATTGGTGACTTCAATGTTAAAATTGTAAGGAATACTCAAGGTATAGAGAATGATATGGGTGCAGAGGGAATTGATGAAATTGAAATGAAAATAAGCACATGTATAAGTTTTTGTTCGACAAGTATTCTTCATTTTAAGACATGTACATCAATGTGTAGAATATAGGAATCCACTGTTGATGGCATTTCTAGACTATGAAAAAAGCCTTTGATAGTGTGTATTTGTAGTTTTGTGGAGAGTCCAGCGTATTATGGAGTTCTTCTTAAATATGTTTATTTGATTAAGTCTGTTCATGAGCATAGTACTTACGAAAGTAATGTTAGTGGATCCCTATCAAATAAATATCCAGTGTACAGTGTAGTACTGAAAGGTAATGTATTGTGACTTAGTTGTGTATCCTCCTCATGCATTTTATAATACAGAGAACAGTTAGAGAAGGTGAGGAAAGATAAACTTAATTGGCTGTAGGAAAATAGCTGACCTTGAGTATACTGATGACGCTAAAGGATTTGCAATGCTAGCTTACCAAAATGCCTGAAATATCTCAGGATGTTGAGGAAAGATAAATAGGAGAAAGACAGGGATGATGAGAACGTGGTATGCAATGGAAGATGAATATCATTAGAAAGAGAAAGGAACATTGATTTAGAATCAATTTAATATTTGTCAACTAGTATCGCTGGTAGAGGGTACTTAGAATTAGAATTTAATGAAAAATTCAAAAAAAGCAATTCAGACAATGGTAAGCTGAAATAAAATTTAGAAATAACATCGACTAAAATTACATATAAAAATAAGGCTATATATACGTTTAGTAAGTTGTTCAATGACAAGGCAGGATTAGAAATGAAACTACAAGAGAAATTACTCTAGTGCTATATGTGGATGATATAATAGTGAGGGGTAGATGGAGGTTATTTTGATATGCTCTTCACAATCCCGAGAGAGATTATTCCTACAGACATTTAATCGCTGAGTACTATGAAGCGTAAAATAGGAGATGTTGGTTGGAGAAGTATTGATTTAAGAAACTCAAGATAGACAAGACTGGTGAATTCTAACCAAGGTTATTTGCGTCAATAGGCGTTTGAGGAGGTGATGTTGATCATGATGATATACATCTATACAGAATTTATATGTTAAACGGGAATGTAATTTAAAATTACCGTAGAGTTATTCAGTTTCTTAACTTTCCATTATTATAAAGAGAGAGAGAGAGAGAGAGAGAGAGAGAGAGAGAGAGAGAGAGAGAGAGAGAGAGAGAGATGTATTAGGCTAATTTTACAACCTTGAAGGTATTGAAGTAGATATTGGTTATTGGTCATGGATTTTATACTTATATCACCTAATTCTATTTTAAATTGTATCCACAGCACAGGTTTCTGCTTAAGATCTCGAAGATTATTAATATATTGTACCCTCTTATTCCTATATTCCTCCACCTTAATTTCTTTCTTAATCTTCCTTTCTAATTCTTTTGCATACTATTTACAAGCTTATTCACGTATTTGATTAGGACATTTATATATCTGAGATTATATAATAATTTTTTATTGCCTTTTTTATCAAGAATTTTTCCCTGAGAAGAAAGAAATTTTATCACAGACGGTTCATGTACTTTAGGCCTACTTTCTCTTTAATAGTAGTATTGATATATTTCGGTCATAAAAGAAGAAAGCTATTGCGTTTCATTGTGTTAAGTTTAAAATTTTGATATTTTTAGTAATTCCCTTTATTTTTTGTGTTGAATCTTATATATAAAATGTTTTGCATAATATATTTCGGTCATAAAAGAAGAAAGCTATTGCGTTTCATTGTGTTAAGTTTAAAATTTTAATATTTTTAGTAATTCCCTTTATTTTTTGTGTTGAATCTTATATATAAAATGTTTTGCATAATTTTACTAACTCCCATTTTTTGTTCTGATTTTATTAAAAAAAAAAAAGGGTTACTCCTACCAGTTTCTTTGAAATAAGAAATCCATCAATGAGGTGCATGTCTTTAAACTGCGGTAAATATTTACATTTACATTCATCCTTTTCAAAAAGGATATTAGTTACAAATATAATGGAAAATTTGATTAATTTTTCAGGAAACATTTATCCATATGTAAAGCTTCTAATTGAGCACGTCCAACAAAGAGCAGCGTGAAAGTCTACTTACTTCTAGTTATCGTAATAGCATGTTCGGCAATCAAGGTGTCCTAACACAATTGTACTACACATGTATCACACACGCTCATACACCGAAATGCTATTTTTCTTTTTTAGTATGATTATCATTTTCTCTCTACCCTCACACTAATAACCTGTTTACGTCTGTATGTTATTTCATCATTGTGTTTGAGTTTCTGTACCGTTCTTCCTTGGAACGGGTTACTTATAAACTCACGTTCCATCGAAGTAAAGCTAGTTCCATTGACTCCGCTGTTCTTTTTTTTATTTAACTGGTGCATCTGCCCATCAGTGACCACCTGGGTGTCCAGCTCTCTCTCTCACCTTCTCCCTCACTGCTGTGTCTTACTGGCTCCAGCATACTTAAGTCCAAGTTCTCATCAAGGTCTAACTCTGATAAGCTCCAAAGCAAATTACGTTGTCGCAGCGATCCACGAAGATACTTTCCTCGAAATCTCCAATTGACTGTGTGAGCAAGGGGGCACAAAAATAACACATGACACCCTTAAATCATACCATACTCCCCATTGCCAACTCTCTGCAGAGCAAAACTTTTTCAGCTTTCTTAACAACCAATGGGGAATTAGAAGGCTTTACTCGCCCTAATGGAAATTACCAGTATCACTCATCTGCAACCTGCCGCAGACGTCTCTCCTCATGATGTTATTGTACTTCGAGCTCATTAGGTACAGACACTACCAGAACCTGTACGTTCTGCTGTCCCCGGTGTTAATAATTTTCCCATGAAGAATCTGCTGACCAAAGTTAATGCCTTTATTGACGACCACTTCATCACATTCCAGTCCTCATCAACGTCTCTACTCCTAATGGAGCAGACAAGCTTATTTGAATGTGGTAAGACACAGACCCCAAACACGTGATGTACCGGGCAGCGACAAAACAGTCTATCAGCAAGGACACACTTGTGCCCCAACCAAGGACATCTAACGCCACTTGTAAGAAATTCATTAATTGCAGTGGTGGGTTTCCCTGTCTTTAATCTTTTCTTTTTACATGATGCTGTTACTGACGTGCTCCTGCCTAGACCACTCTCTCCAGGACTCAACTTAATCTGTCTAAGTCTTCTGACATTCGCCTGATAGCTTCTAAATGATCTGGGATACCCATTATTGGTCATGCAACCTTCTTATTATCGTTTGGAAGCACCAAATATAATTGGAAGTTTTTCATGAATGATGTCACATTGCCAATCCTCGGTGCAGATTTCCTTTCACATTTCCAACTCCCAGTGGATGTCGCTCAATGTCAGTTTGTGAACTTGTATTCGTACTCCTCGACACCTCTCCAACTACCCCTCTAACCTTGCTCATCACATCAGCTTACTCACAGAACCCTATTCCCACCTCCTCATGTTGAACCAGGAAGATTTCCATCTGGAACTTCGTTAAACATACACAGTTCCTGTTAAACCCATATTTATCAATATATCAAGACGATGGTGCCTCTAGTGTTTGCCAATTCAGATGTTTGGCACTTGAATGTCTGAATACCAATAGAAAAACTTTCACCATCAAAGAAGAAATGGGGCTTTTCCAAAAGTCCTCAAGCCCATTGAAGTCACCCTCACATATAGTCCTGAAGAAAGATTGCTCTCTGCATCCGTGTGTGGATTACAAGTGGATTAACATGTAGACAGGACTGGGTCACTACCACGTCCCATAAATCTCCAATGTGACTTCTTAACTGCACGAAGCAAATGTTTCTTCCACGTTTGACCTCCTGAAGTGATATTATCAGGTGGCCACGAACTCAGAAGATATCCTTAAGACCAATACCACCACCCCCTTTGGCCTATACAGCTTCAAGTACTCCTGTGTTGGCCTACTTAATGGCGGCCCCACTTTTCAACACCCGTCTGACGGAATCCTAGAAGACCTTCCCTACTGTTAGTGTTACATGGACACCAAACTTGTGTTCTCTTCATCCAATGAGTAACAATTTCGGCATCTAAGCATCATGCTCAGGTTCCCTGTAGTCTGGTACGACATTGTACCTTTGTTGTCAATAAAGTATCATACCTAGAGCACCATATCACTCCTGAAGAATTCCACACACTCCGTGAAAAGTTATTAGCTGTTTAAAACTTCCCCACGTCCATGACCGTCAAATCACTGCAAGACATCTTGAGCATGATCAACTATTATCACCGTTTCCTGCCAGCCATTAGCACCACTCTTGCCCTTTTATGCCTCCCTCAAGGGGAAGCTAAAAGACCTAATGTGTCGTCACCTTGAAGATGTTGTTTTTTCAATGCAAATAACATCCTATCAATCACTGCTGTTCTCATCTCTCCTAAGCCATATGCACCTCTCCTTCTTTGCATTGATGCCAGCGACTTCGCTATTGAGGCAGAGCTCCCACAGGTGATCAATGGCTCATCCCTCCAATTGGTGGAATCCGGCTACTTTACCTTCGTCTGTGAATAGCTGGCAGTGCAATTGTCTGTTTTTCCCTTGCGCCACTTCTTTGAAGGTACATCCTTCGTCATTCACACAGACCCCGTGCCTCCGGTGCACGACATCACTCGACAGCCTGATGCCTTCTCCACCCTTTAACACCGACATCTTTCCACAGTGGGTGAATACAATAGTAACCTTCACCACGTGCCAGGGAAAATTAATCCCGTTCCCGAAGTTCTGTCAAAATACCCATTTGCCCCCATTTACCTGGGATTGGATTAAAATGCCTTGACAGAATCTCAACGAAAGGATCCAGAGTACTAAGCATATAGGACATCTTGCACATCCTTCCGCTGGGAAGACTTACCTCTGGACCAAACTAATTCCACATCTTTAACAATAGTACTGGTAGACCTAGACCCTGGACTCCTTCTCCTCTGCACCGACAGGTGTTTGTTTTGATTCATGGACTTTGCCTTCCCTCGTGTCATTCTACTTCATAGCTACTGAAGACAAAGTTCATTTGACATGGCATAACTAAGAATGCTAAGGATTGGATTCGTGCTTGCATTTCATGTTAATCATGTAATGTACATCGACACATGAATTCAGGTGTGGGCACCTTTCCTCAACCTCAGCGGTACTATGACCTCCCTGACATCGATGTTGTAGGTCCCCTACCCACAGAGTTATCGATGCCTATTTACCGACATCAACTGCTTCACTTGTAGGGCCTAAAGCCATTCACATGGAAACTGCAACATCTGCATTACTCCCACGATGGATAGAGAAATTTGGTATCCCTGAACATATTTCCTCTGATAAGGGTATCACTTTCCTTTCTCAATTGTGTATATCACTAATGAATCTCCTGATAATCACCCTACTTTAGAAAACTGCATACAATCCTGTTGTCAACTGAATGGTTGAATATTTTCACCACACACTCAAAGCTACTTTGTTGTCCTACTGCCTGGACTCTAATTGGTTTAATCAGCTTACCTGGTTACTCCGTGGACTAAGGACCACTCATAAGTATATCTTGAATATCTCGGCAGCTCGAATGGTGTGCGGTAGCCTGTTGGTCATCCTTGCCAAATTTTCTTAGTTGACGACCTCTTTCGATAATCTTCACTGCTTAAATCGTGTTTTGGGAAAATTTACTCATGCTGCCAGACTTATAAGCCCCCAATGAAGCAATGCATAACGACTGATTTGTACAAAGCACCCAACGTTTTCTTGCGTAATTAAACCAGCAAGGCACCTCAAACAGGCCCTTTCCTTGTGATCCACTGAACAACAAAAACGTTCTAACTAAACGATCGTGGCCAAGAAGAGTGGGTCTCCATTGATAGCTTTAAATCTGCATATCTCCTGTAAGATATGCTTTCAATGCACCTCTGCAGGGCAGGGTGCACTATTTCACATGGATTTATTTTTTAGGTTGTTGGGGGCGGGTGATCATGTACCGCATATGTATCTCACACACTTGTACACTGTAACAGCATTTTTTTTTTTTAGTATTATCATTATGGATCTCCCATTGCAATTATAACCTATTGAAGCCTGTATGTTCTTTCATCATTGAGTTTGAAATTTATGGTCATTCTTCCTTGGAATTGGTTGTATATAAATAAACTCATACTTTTTTCGAAATGAGGTGAGCTGTATTAACTTTTCTTTATCAGTTACAACCTAACTGTGGGATCTGCACACAATCAAATGTCTTGTGGCAGAAGCTTCAGTTTTGTTGTCAGAACTTCCTTCTCGTTAATGCTGTCGTTCGTATGATAATAGAGGAATTTGGATGATGTGTTACGCTCGAGTTTAACGTTTTTAGAGCCTGGTTTCACACCAAAAATAATTTGTAGCATTTTGATTTGGCTCTTAGACAGTTATTCTATTACTTAATTTGTGTTTGATTTATTATTATAACAACAGTTGCAAACGGTATAATACATAATAAGGAATTTAAGAGGTTTAGAATTGCTATGTTGCAATACCCTAGAACAAAAAAATTATATTTTTTGTATTACCCAATTCTTTATATGTGTTTGACAAAACTAAATTTATAAAGGGACTTACGGTCTTGCTTAATATCGAATCAAAATATTCTGTAGATATGCAACTGGATAAAATATTTTTTTTATTAGTTCAACTACGTTGTAGTAAATTCTGGACGATAACTGGTTGACATGAAAACCACCATACTCTAAATATTAAAAAAGACATGTTCCGTGAATATTAAAGATTTTTTTTTCTTTCACATGAATAGTGAAAACAAAGATTCAAAAGATACAGGATAAAACAAACTCAAGAATAGTTGTACAAACTCAATCACTCACTAACTTGCAAAGTCAGTGAATTAATAACTCCTGCTTCTATTCTAGTCACTCGTGGTTTTATGATACACTACTTTTTCTTGCAACAGACTACGAAGTTATGTGTCATAGCTCAACATGCAAATGTTCTTTCCTATATACAGAGGGGCGAACCCTCTTTCTATATATTAGGAATTTTCCATTATTTAAAGTGCACATTCTCGATGAATAGTAGCGCATGTGCTGCATTAAAAGATTATTCAAGTGCGACATGTAGATGAACACAGATAATAATCTATAATATTTTTCAATGAGAGAAAGAGAGAGAGAGAGAGAGAGAGAGAGAGAGAGAGAGAGAGAGAGAGAGAGAGAGAGAGAGAGAGAGAGAGAGAGAGAGGAGAGAGAGAGAGAGAGGGGGGGGGTAAACAGGAGAATTAATATTTGTCTCTTAACTTTCACTCTGAATGAGGAAAATGTGAATTTTACATTTTTTTCCTCCGGATGTCTCGCAATGACACACGTGATTCAGGTATGAAAATTAAATTGAAGTATTATGAATTTTCTTTCAATTCGGATACGAGAATCTGATTACATACCACGAGAAATTATTGCATGTAGAAATACGAAAATGTCGTTGGGAACACCTAAAAATTAAATTTTACATTTAATTAGAGCCATTAAAAATATTTTTTTTTGTTCTGTTTCTTGACTTATGAACATCATCCTTAGAAAAAAAATTATATATAAAATTATAAATAATCTTTTTCTTTTATTCGACAATGAAGGTTTCGATTAAATTTCAACGTATTACTTTATGAATGATAATATTATATCATATTTCATATAATTTTAAATTGTGCATTATTACTATAAGATTTGCAGTCTCTGACTTATGTTATATGGATAACTAAATGTTGTTGTACTCAAAATAAATAATAATATTGAATTGGTGAATCAAGTATATGTTCGATATCCCTTAATTAGATCAGCCTGTTCATGTGTATATAGAATGACATCTATATCTCTCAAATGACCCCCAACCACACACAATCATCTATACATGAATAAGGATATATACCTAAGGCTTTTTTACTACAGTGGACAAGTATCACCTGTATCTGTTGTTATGTATATATATATATATATATATATATATATATATATATATATATATATATATATATATATATATATATATATATATATATATATATATATATATATATATATATATATATATATATATATATATATATATATATAATTTATACATACATATACACACACACACACACACACACACACACACATATATATATATATATATATATATATATATATATATATATATATATATATATATATATATATATATATATATATTATATATATATATATATATATATATATATATATATATATATATATATATATATATATATATATATATATATATATATATATGTGTGTGTGTGTGTGTGTGTTGGTGTGCGTGTTTGTGTGTGTGTTGGTGTGTGTTTTTGTATGTGTATAATTTTACATATATACATGTATAAGCGGTTATCTGTCAATTTTATTTTTATCTACCTTTAATCAAGATTAGAGTATCCTTTAAGATTACTCCAACTTCTATACGGTCCTAATCAAAAGCAGACTACAAGCTATAATTCCACACTCACGCGTTTTCTTTTATTCAAAATAAAACTGAGGTAATCATTAAAACCCGCTTCAAGTAAAAAAAAAAAAAAAAGACATTTTCACAACCCATGATAGTAGATCGAAAAACCAATATCCTATCTCTATATAATCTCATTTTTTGGCTCAGGCCAAGTCGTCCTGATGAAAGTTCCTAATTGGTAGCTTTCTAGGGTATATTTGACTACAGTGATATTCCCAGAGAATTTTACCTTTAGGTATCCAGAATTCTAACTCCTGGAGTTAATATCCCTAAATAATCTCACAGGGATATCGCATAATATCAGTGGACGTATTCTTGACACGTCATATAGCTATCTTCAGCCCGAACAGTATCAACGCTTCGAGAGGGATATACTGACAAAAATCCGAAACGAGAATGAAAAGAGAGCCGCTCATAAGGCATCTCTCCTATTCCGTTCCCAGTGTGTATCTGATGAAGGCGGTAGCGCCATCTTTATTCCTTTTAGTGTACCTCTACTACTCGGTGTTTTCCTTTGTGTTCTCTCGTTATTTTAGATTTAATTCAGCTTTTTCATGACTTCTCCGGCCTCTTCTGCATCTGGAAAGTTGAGTATTATCTTTACTATGTATAAATGTGAGCTCTTGTCGTTTTTAATCAAATAAAAAGTTATATTAAGTAAACAAGAGCTGTTGCCTACCGGAGGCATCCTGGATGCTATCGCTCGCTCTTATGGGTCAGTTAGTTAGCTAGAGCTATGTTCCCAAATTGTTACTCTTTGATAATTTCGTTATATAGCTACTCTAGAAATGCTTATATTGTTCGATCAGTTTTAGCTCGGTGATTTCGACACGGGTCGTGGTACCGATCTTGCCCTTCGCGAAGCTTCGAGCCTAGACGTCTGGCACTAGTACTTTCATGCATGGTATAAGTTTTTCCGAGTGTTTTATTATTGAAGGTATAGGCAAATATTTTATAAATGTAAGATATTGTTGAATGTTTTTTCCAAGATTGTATACGAAAGAGTTTCGGTGATTTAGGTAATCGATTGTCACCTTACCTAGCCAGTATTCTAGGTACAGTAGTATACTTTCCCACACCTCCGATTGTTCTTTTCTCCTCCGGAGGGAAAGTTTAATCCTTCTCTCCCTCTGAAAGCCCCGGGCATAATCCTAGTGGTTCTACCTGTATATTAATCCAGGTATTACTATTTTAGGATATATCTGCCCTGTCCTGATAACCAGAGTGATTGGTTTTTGGGTTTGGGCAGAACTTCACAGATTTTAGTCTGTGGTCTGCTTCTTCCTAGCATGGAGAAAGAGTCTCCTTTGCTATGTTAGTTTCGGACACAGGAAGCCTTGCTTCCCTAGTCCATGTTGGAAGGATTCTGATGATTCCTTCCTCTAGTGGCCTAGCAGACTGTCCTGTGTTGTTTTTTCTCGGGCTGGAGAAGGAGTTTCTTGGTGCCCGGCGAAATAACTTCACTTAACTTTGTTCTGGTTGGGAGGAGGATAGCAAGCATTGCCAGTCTTCCTCCCTAATAGACAACTCTTCGTTAGGATGAGCTTCCCTAACTGTTGAGTGTGTCTCTTGCTAGAACGAAGTCTTTAGGACCCTTATCCCTTCCCCACCTCTCTTTCTTTTGGCCATAGTCCTTCTTCCGTACCTAGCATAGGTTAGGATGGAGGACCGGCTCAGCTCTCTGCCGGCCGGCACGTAATGCCGGCCGGCAGAGACCCTTTGATCTTTGCAGATTGAACCACAGACCTCCCTTGGTCTCTCTTCCATGTCTGCCGGTAGAGCCCGGCAGGCTGTGGATTCTTTGGAAGCCTGAATGCTACATTCTCCACTTCCATAAGTTCACTCTTTCTGGATGGAAGGTCATATGGCATGCCACCTTATAACCTTTCATCCATGCTTTTTTTCTGACTATTGTGTTGCACCCCTATCCCGGCTTGAAAGCCGACAGCCGGGCAGGTAGAGGTTCTCTGGTTCTTGGCTACTGTCGGCAACCACGGGTTTTATTACCTTTGCCGGCCGGCAGTGGAATCACAGCCCGAATCTGCTGGCAACTACGATTAGCGGCCGGCAGCCAGGTATTGGTGTTTTCAGCCGTCGGCTGGTAATGATTGCCAGCCGGCACACAGTCGCGAATCATTGGGCTGCCACCTATTAGTTAATTAGTTAAAGATAGTATATCTTTGATCTATAAAGGGGTAGATGCCGGCTGGCATGTGCTGGCGGACGACGGTACGTACCGGCACGTGCTGGCTGGCACAACAGCATGCGATGTACAGTAGTTGCTATATTCTTAGTGTAGTACACACTGCATTAGTAGAAACTGCTGTACAAAGTTTGTGATAACACTAATGTTCTTCATCATACTTAATGTTATCTTGTACAGCCTTTTGGTGAGACCGTATATTATATAGAAAGTGAGTTCTTTCTGTATTCTTTCCATCCCGTATATTAAAATTACACATTAAATTTCCGTTTAGGAAATTTCATAAGGTATTCTAGTATAGAATTAACCTTAGTTTTAATATCTTGGGAGGTTACGGCAATTGACTGGGCAGGAAATACAAGTATGTGACTTTCCTAATTCTTTTATAGGTTTTGTATATAAGCTAAATGTTTCAATATAAGTGAAAAGCTTTCACTTGATACTCATGGATTTTTCTTCTCTTTACAGGAGGACCATCAGAAGTGCGGGAATGTGTTCTGTAATGTCCGCAGTATGTTCTTCTGTGGACATCAACATTGTAGGAGGCACGCAGCATGCGCAGCCTCCAGAGGTCATCTCCGGTATTGAGACCCTCAGGTTTGTACTGTATGTTCTAACCTGATTACTGAGGCTTTTGACGACCCCAAGTCGACGGAGTCAAGGGATGCTGCCAGGGAAAAGTTACGATCCTAGGTGGGGGGTTTTCAGAAAAAAACCTCAGGCCCCTACCTTCCAAATGAGAAGATGGTAGCCTACCTTTTCCCCAAAGCATCAGCCGATGCAGTCATTCCTCAGCCTCAGGTGGAGATACCAACTGCCCAGAATCCGGTGGATTCTGAAGTCTCGGCCGCCCTTCAAGACATCCAATTGGATGATAGGATGTCGGAGGTGTCAGATTCTACAGAGAAGGACCTTCTAGGAGAAGTTCAAGAGGAGAAGCTGTGACAGGCTACTCAAGTAGAAGAGGAAGAAATCGATGAGGTGCTGGTTACATCGGTTCCGGACCCAGAACCTGTTTCCTCTACATCATGTGCCATCCCAGATGACCTGGGAAGGACTCTTTCTACTATTGTTGAGATGATCCAACAAATTCAGAAGGAAAATGATGAGAAGGAGGCTGCAATGAAACTGGAGATATGTAGGCTTGCAGCATCACGTGGGCCCCAGAAGCGACTCAACGTGAAGGATCTTCCTTTGTGCTCGGATATCAATCCTTAGAGGTATGCCGAACACATGCCAATGACAATCAGGATGATCGTCATATCTGAAAAGTTGGGAGTAATTCCCCTGGAAGAGGTGGAATTTTGGCCCAATAAAGATTCCTACCCGGACTGTTATGTCCGACTTAGGAAGGAGCCAACCTCAAAGGAGGAGACTCGGCCGAAGGAGGCCATAGTTTTTAACCATAGTAAAGCTCAGACGTTACTATTGAGCTCGATGAAAGGGAGGGGCTTCACGAACTCAAAGGTGCCAGCCTTGAGTAAGAAGCTTCCCTCCTTTGTGGCCTCTCCTACCAGAGCCTTTCCCTTCATGGAAAAGGGATATAAGGCAGCCTTAAAGGCGGTGGAGACAGGGAAACCATGCCCCTCCTTGGAGGAGTGCAAGCCGTTATCTCTGACCTTGCCCTTGGACCAAGGAGACTGGAAGGACGTACACCTTACCTTCTCAGTTGGGAAGGTGGAAGCTGATATTGCTGAACGTCAGTTCAGTGAGGAACTCCCTAAGCTGTAGGAGGTTCTCTTGCGCAGGGAGCAAGAGACGAAGGAAAGACTTGTGGCATTGATGTCGTTGCAAACGACATTAGAAACGATGGCAAGTAAACCCCAAGATCCAGGACATGTTCATGGTAGTGGCAAAAGCCCATCTGGACACAGTTGCTAAGGATCTCTATAGCTAGGAGAGCCTGTAGAGAGTTCGTGTTTGCCTCGGCCCTGGTGAGACCCGAACCGAGGAAACTGATCTCCTCTCGTATCTGGGGTAAAGACCTCTTTCCCAACGATGTGGTTAAAGAGGTAGTAGACAAGGCCGCCACAGAGAATAAAAACCTCCTTAAAAAGTGGGGCTTAGATCTTAAGAGGAAGTCTTCTCAGGATGAGGGTCCCCAACCCAAGAGGAAGACAAAAAGGCCTAGGCCATCTTCATGGCCGGCTATGCCTTACCGACAGCAACAAAAGCAAAAACTTCCTGTGACCTCGGTGCCTCAGATAATGGCACAACCTCCAACCACGTACCAGCTGGTACCTCAACAAGTGGCGCCAGTTTTTAACCCAGCCTTCGAAAGGCTGAATTTTTCCTCTCGTTCAAGGGCTAGACGAACTGCCAGAGGTTCTTCTAGACTCCCTTCAAGAGGAAGGGGATCCAGGGGAGGACACGGTCAAGGAGGCAAGGCCTCAGGTCCACAACAGCAGAAGTGAGATGCTTCCAGTAGGAGCGAGGCTACAGCTATTTAGGGATCGCTGGACCTCTGATCCCTGGGCCCACAGCCTAATAAAGAATGGACTAGGTTGGAGTTGTAGCAGCCCTCCACCTCAATTTCCTCAATTCTTCCAACACTCAACCACCGTTCTGAAAGAATACTTCCAAGAGCTCTTAGACAAAAGAGTGATACGGAAAGTTAAGCCCATCTAATTCCAAGGGAGGCTGTTTTGTGTTCCAAAGAAGGACTCTGAAAAACTCAGAGTCATTTTAGACTTGTCACTACTCAACAAGTTCATAATGAACTATAAGTTCAGAATGCTCACACTTCAACACATAGGGACCCTACTGGCCAAAAGAGCATATACTGTCTCTATAGACTTGTCTGACGCTTATTGGCATGTTCCAATTAATCGCCACCTCTCCTCCTACCTAGGCTTCAAGTTACATAGAAAACTTTACGCCTTCAGAGCCATGCCTTTCGACCTAAGCATGGGCCCAAGGATTTTCACAAAGCTCGCGAACGCAGCCGTCCCTCAATTACGCCAAGCAGTAGCCTGCTTGGACGACTGGCTGGTGTGGGCAGCATCCAGGACAGAATGTATGCAAGCTTCTAAGATAGTGATCCAGTTCATAGAACATCTGGGATTCAAGATTAATATCAGAAAGTCTCGACTTTCTCTAGCTCTAAAATTTCAGTGGTTAGGAATTCATTGGAATTTAGAGTTACATCGACTTTCCATTCCTGGGAAGAAGAAAGAAATAGCAGGATCTGTCAAGAGACTACTAAAATCCAAACGGATATCAAGACGCGAACAGGAGAGAGTGCTGGGTTCTCTACAGTTTACTTCAATAACAGATCCAGTGCTAAGAGCACAGCTAAAGGATGCAACAGGAGTCTGGAGGAAATACGCATAAAACGCGCGAAGAGATCTAATAAGACCTTTACTGACTCGACTGCAAACGCTTCCCAAGCCGTGGTCCAATGCCAAGCAACTGAAGAAATCAATACTTCTACAACCTCCTCCCCCGTCAGTAACTATCCACACAGACACTTCAAAGGAAGGCTGGGGAGGTCACTCTCATCAGAAGAGAGTCCAAGGAGCTTGGTCCAATCTTTTCAAGTCATTTTACATCAACTTTCTAGAAGCCATGGCAGTACTTCTGACTTTAAAGAAGGTATCTCTTCGCCACTCGACTCACATAAGACTGATTCTAGACAGCGAGGTGATAGTGAGATGCCTGAATCGACAAGGGTCGAGGTCACCTCAAATCAACCAAGTGATGTTGGCCATTTTTCGTTTGGCAGAAAGGAAGAAATGGCACCCGTCAGTAGTTCACATTCAAGGGTTCCGCAATGTGACAGCGGACACTCTATCCAGGTTTACACCAATAGAGTCAGAATGGTCCCTTGATGCAGGATCATTCTCCTTCATCTCGAGTCAAGTCCCGGAGCTGCAGATAGACCTCTTTGCGACGAAAGACAACAAGAAAATAGATCGTTATGTGTCCCCACACAAGGATCCGCTAGCAGAGGCAGTGAACACTATGTCCCTAGACTGGAACTGATGGTCCAGGATTTACCGGTCCCCTCCGCACAACCTCCTTTTAAAGGTCCTCGACAAACTGATATCCTTCAATGGGAAAGCGGCAATAGTGGCCCACAAGTGAACAAACAGCGTTTGGTTCCCTCTGGCATTGGAATTACGACTGAAGTTTGTACCGCTGCCGGATTCAACCCTGTCGCAGCGAGTACAGAAGTCGACTGTCTTTGCTTCATCACATAAAACACGGAATCTGCATCTCATGATTTTCCTCTCCCTAGTGAGGAGGAAAGGGTGAGCAGCGGACACAATACTATTGTTAACTGAATCTATTTCCAGACCCAACTTTCTTTCCAAGAACATGCTACCCACCATCAGGTGGGGTCCCTAGAGAATCTGCCCTCTGAATGAAGATGTATCTCCATGTCCAGTGTGGTGCCTAAAGGTCTATCTTCATAGAACTTCAGACTTTAAGGGAGGACAGCTTTTCAGAGGAGAAACCTAGGACTCAAAGTTATCTATAACTAAGGGCGAAACTTACCTGTGTTATTCGCAAATTGGGTCCTGAGAGTACATTCGCTAGTCATGATCCCAGAGGAGTTGCTTCTTCCATAAAATTTCCCTATTTATATGGACCTTGAACATCTTTGTTCGTACACCAGCTGGTGGTTATTCAAGGTGTTCTTTATGCACTATGCGAAGTAAGTGTAGCAACTCAAGTAATCTGTTGTAGCAGCAGGTAGAATCTTTTAACCTTCTGTTTTAAATCTGCAAGGAACAGTGTAATTAATTTAGGACGATTAATTAAGAGGGTGGATGTGTAGTCATTGCGTGTACTACACACTGAGCGATAGGCCACAAAAGTGTCCTTACGAACTGTTCCATTGACGTTGGTAAACTATAGCATAATACGCAAACTTGTGCCAAGCGTTTCTTACGCTAGTGTAATTAAACAGTATACAGATTGTACCATTATTACTAATTCAGTTGAAGTGGCAAGTCTGTTTCATGGTAGATGAAAAAATATTTTTTCTGTCGACTGTTTTCTTTGTGCTTTAATGGATATCATCCACTTTTTATAAATTTTAGAAAGGTAAATCTGATATGCACGTTTATTAAACTTTGATAAACCAGTTCATAGTGAACCCTGCTTTTTATTCGCCCACACTCATTTTTGTTAGATATGTACTGAGCCTTAAGATAAAAATATGGATATTTTTATCATGGTATGTCTTTTAAGATTGTTCCCTGATTCAAACAAAAGTCCTCTCTCATTAACCCTTCCTCAGGAAGGGTTGAGGTGGTACCCTAACGTTAGAGTGGCAGAGATGCAAATTTGTTCCTATGCGGATATGACCTTTATCAGAGAGTTATTAAGAGTAGTCACTTTGGGGAAGGTGTCACAAATTCATTCTGACTTTGGCGACTCTTATACGTACTTTGCTTTATAATATATAGGGCAAGACCACTATACAAACTTGTCATTTTGTCATCCATAAGTTATTATGTACTCCTCGAGACTTTTCCAGAGTCTATTATGACTCATTCTTGTAGGGGGCAGGAAGCACCAACATAGTTCATGCTTAGATGAAATGATGTATGACGGTAACATCATAGGTCTATAGGTCTAAACGGACAAGGAAAATACTTTCTTGAGAGTACGGCACTGATTGAGAATCCACAGATACAGTAATGCTCTGGTAAACTT
>NC_090738.1:81016633-81024133 GCF_036898095.1 Palaemon carinicauda
TTCTGTATTTCATTTTCTGTAATTTTCACAAAGCTTACAAAGATCCTTCTTAGGATTATGGAAGGAAATATTTTGGCCCCTTAGGTCCTTGCAATAAGCTGTGTAGCTTGACGATATGCCTCTTGGAGAATTTTCTTCGAAAAACATAGCATGCATTTTCTTTTTGTTAAGGTCTGGATGCATATAATCTCGCGTTGAATTTTGACTATAATAGCGGGATTCCATTCGTGGAAATCGATTAACATGCTCAGTGATTGCTTTGTCCTCTTTTTCATAACTTGTAGATCTACCCCCTCTCTTATCTTTTTCCACTGTACCTGTAGACTGTCTTTTACTAATGGTTGTTCTAAGAGTTTTTTTCCGAGATATTAAGGGTGCTTGAAATCATAGTTTTACAAACAGGCTGATGTTCTCCGTTCTTTGGCAAGAAGTAGTACGAAGAAAAAGATATTCTAGAACCCTGACCTTTCACACTTCTCTGCTTTACCTTGGTCACTTTCACAAAGCGAACAATAAACTCTCTTTGCAGTTGAACACTATTGGTTCGGTAATAAGCTTGAAGTATGTCCTTCCTTTCTGCTTCTGAGAATGACTGGCATTTTTTACTTAGTTTGGTGCAAGTAACTCCATTACAATTAGGCTTAATAATGTTCCGTGATGCAACAATTTTCCTTGTTTTGGGGCTTTCATATTCATTACCCCTTAGTGTGTTTTCATGAGCCGTCACCTTCTTTTCTTTCCTTTTAACAATGCGAGGAAGAGCACCACCCTCTCTTTCCGATCCGTCCACACGGAAGTCTTCAGGTTGTTTTTCAATTGGAGGTTTCCTAAGGGTACTGATTTCTTTTTCTTTCTTCCTTTTCTTGCTCGTGTTGTTGCCCTCTTGAATTTTATGGTCATTTTCACATCGTCCCATGTTCAAGAAATGAGTGTAGCAAAACAGGTCAAAACAGATATGGCATGAGCTAAAGACTAGACCAAGACAATGGGGCACTTCACATCTTTGAATATAAGCAGGGTCTGCATTACTGTCGTAGGTTGGTGATTCACTTATACAAATGGAGGTATTTTCGCTCTCGTTGTCGCTTGTCTCATTTTCAGCTGGAATCACGGTGTTTTGATATTCTTAACTAAACTTGTTTTCGTTGTGTTGATTTTCAGTTCGTTGTGGCTTTAGTTTGGCCTTCAGAATTGATAACGGTGAGTCGCCATCCTAAGCTCGTGTCTTTTTTGCAATGGTACTAAGACGCAAGTTTTTATCATTATCTCTTTCCTCTTCTATATCTGAATCTATTTCAATTAATAAGACAGTCCCATAATAGTACCTCTCCTTCCAGTGCATTCGGATTTTTTGTCCCATCTTAAACTCACTTCCATCGATACACTCCAACTCATCAGTAGAAACTACATTTTTTCTATGATCCTCCCATTTTATCAAGACATCCATGATCCTTAAATGTTTGACAATCAACCTTCAACCCAAGATTTATAAAAAACACGAACCGCTATCAAAAGAATGAAAAATATTACGAATTTTGCGTTTGTTTCAACGGTAGTTTAAATCTATTACAAATTACGAAAATAATTTGACTGACGGACGGAAACCAAATATAAACAGTATGTTAAAAAGGTTGCTTTAACTGAAATAGGCTATATAATATGAAAAATCACAAAATGATGGAATTAGATCTAATAACGTTAGGTAAGATAATAAAACTGAAAGTAATGATCAGTTAAAGAAAAACAGACACCACTTATATACTTACTGTTATGGAGAACGCAGATGACTAAGTGCATAAACAGGTTAACGTTAAAGAACTAACACTTTGTTTACTCTGAAAGTGTGTTGGGCTTAAGTACTTTGTTATACAACGAATAAGGAGACAAATTGTTATTCATGTTCATGAATGTAGTAACTGGTATTTAAAGAAATTTAACCTAATAAATTGACCTTGGTGTTCTTGTAGTGAGAAGTTTTAATAAGCAAGAGAGAGAGAGAGAGAGAGAGAGAGAGAGAGAGAGAGAGACGTACAGTCAAAAGTGAAATAAACATTGGTGTTGAACGCATGGTCTGGAGAGAGAGAGAGAGAGAGAGAGAGGAGAGAGAGAGAGAGAGACGTAATTTGAAGTCTATGTACAGGTGTAGTTAAGTATGATTAGTAAATTATTAAATTATCTCTCTCTCTCTCTCTCTCCTCTCTCTCTCTCTCTCTAGACCATGCGTTCAACACCAATGTTTTTTTTTTCACTTTTGACAGTAGATAGGATGATAATAATAACAATAACAAATACAAACGTAACAAGATTAGGGAAAACCCAGTGAACGGAATGGAGATGGAGTCCCTGCTGTTTCGAATAGTTTTCAGCTTGCCTCTGTTTTGCAGTTAAGCACTATTGTTCATAACGTCTTTTCATATTGAGTTAAAGTAAGAAAAGAAAGTGCTCTGATATGAACAGAGAGTTACACGAAGAACAACCATTATGCAGAAGGGTGGGCCAGTTAAGCAAAGATAACGAGAGCTACACACGATGAACAGGAACATAGATAAAATCCCCCCAAACATCTTCATTCGAATTAGCAGTTAAGAGGACCAATTACAGTTCTCGGGCAAACATGATCATACAAGATTATGACGACGACGACGACGACGATGATGATGATGATGATGATAGGGTAAAATATCATCGATTATTATGACTAATATTGTTTATACTGGGCAAGGTACAGCCATAATTCAAAACGAAGGATGCTACAAAGTCAAGACTTCAAAAGGGAAAGTGCAACAAGTTTGAACTTCTGAAGTTTCAGTGATTCAATCACCAGATTATCATTATTACAGGCTAAGCTATGACCAAAGTTGGAAAAGCAAGATGCTATAAGCCCAAAGGCTCCAACAGTGAAAAGTAGCCCAATGAGGAAAGGAAACAATTAAATAAATAAACTACAAGAGAAGTAATAACCATCAAAATGAAATATCTTAAGAACAGTAACAAAATTATATTAGATCTTTCATATATAAACTATAAGAACTTCAAAAGACAATAGGGAGAGAAAGAAGACTTAACAGCGTACCCGAGTGCACCCTCAAGCAAGAGAACTTTAATCCAAGACATTAGAAGGCCATGGTACAAAGGCCACTATCGCACTACCTAAGACTAGAGCAGGGTGGTCCAACTACAGGCCTGCGGGCCAAATGTGGCCCGCGAGGGGATTTTATGTGGTCCTCCAACACTGGCCTAATTATGCAGTATGATTTAATGTGTCGAAACCTTACTGGACCTAAATGATCCCTCCAGAATAATAAAAAAAAATTAAAAAATGATGAATAATGAAATAAAATGAAAATCACACATTTCAGTAGAATTTCAGTATTCTCTCTCTCTCTCTCTCTCTCTCTCTCTCTCTCTCTCTCTCTCTCTCTCTCCCCAAACCATGCGTTCAATACCAATGTTTATTTTACTTTTGGCGGTAGATAGGATAATAATAATAACATTAATAAATACAAATATATCAAGATTAAGGAAAACCCCATGAATGGCGATGGAGCCCCTCCTGTTTCGAATAGTTTTCAGCTTGCCTCTGTTTTGCAGTTAAACTTCTGAAAACTACAAACAGCTAGTCTTACTGCTTTATAAGAAGTTACTTTGATGCTTATAAGAAATAGATAATCATTTAGCGGTGGAGAATTAATAATGCAGTGTGCAGTAAAATAGCACAAGAGTTTGCTGAAGAAAATGTACCTGGTAGTAAAAAAAAAAATGAAAGTGTGTCTTTCTTTTACCAAAGAGTTGTGAGAAGAGTAAATGAGTTGATCAGCATGTTTCCATGGAACTTAAAAAATATAATGAAACATCGCAAGTACTTGTTACTAGATTTATATGACAGCACTGATGTAAGTGACACAAGTCAGTTACCCGTATTTGCGGGCCCATTGGCGAAGATTTTGTGGTACACGAATAACTTGTCAAGATGCAGTCATTGAATGATGATAGAAGATGTTCTGATATACTGTATATACGTTTCCCTCGTATCCGTGGTTAATGAATATGGAGAGTTTAAAATGTCTTCCTGCTTTATAACTGATAGTACGGAAGGTATGGTTGGCAGTAATGTGGGGTTAGTTGGTCTTTTAAAGAAAAATGGTGTGCATTGCATCCTACTGCACAGCATTATTCACCAAGAGGCCATTTGAAGCAAAATATTGTAGATGAGTGATGCCATGACAAGTATTGTCAGTATTGTGAACTTAATCAGAGGGGGAAATATTTCCTTAGGCTTAGAAAATTTATATCATTCTCGGAAAAACTAAACACAGAGTACACTGACTTCCCGAGTGCTGGGAATTTTTTTTTTTTTTTTTTTTCTTTTTTTTTTTTTTTTTTTTTTTTTAAGGGTATATATTCTACTATCTCTACAAAACCAGTATATTAGTCATTCAGAACAGTGCTAAATTCAGCTACACGATAAAGATTTTCTTTGCTCCCAAGCAATTCTTACTGTAATGTGTGCCCACCTGAACTTTTAAACATGAACCTACAACGACGAAAATTAAAGAAATGTTTCCCAGTTAGTAAGACATGTGGATATTCTCCTTAAAAACCTGCAACTTTTCAGTGAATGATTAAACAAGAATGATCTAACACGCTTCCCTTCTCGTCATGAATTGAACAGAAATAATGGAACATACTCCTCATCTTTTTTTTTTTTTTTGGAAAACTTGAAGGGTTATATTGTGAATTTGATAAAAGATATATATATATATATATATACGTACACACACACACACACATATATATATATATATATACATATATATATATATATATATATGTGTGTGTGTGTGTGTGTGTATATATATATATATATATACATATATATATATATATATATGTATATATATATATATATGATTGTGGTTGTGTGTGTGTGGATTTACTTTGATGGTACAGTATTTTGAAATTAAACAGTAGTAGAACTGTGAAAGGTTCTATTTTTTTATCTTATGATTAGAAATTAATACTAAATACTGGCATCTGAGTTGTTTTAAACTTTTTTTTTCTTTTTGTTTATCATATGTACTTTAATCATGATTTGAAGTTAAATAATAACAGAATTATATAAGCTTTTAATTATTAATTTTTACCTTATATTATTCCCTTTTCCTTATTTCGGAAAAAAAATACTCATATACAAATAAGTATTGGGGAAAATCTTATGACACGGTGTGTAAACTCTCCAAGTGCATCTACATAATTGGTAAAAATGGAAATCATTTATAAGGTGCTACCCTTCAGTTACCGCACCAGGAATTATAATTCTAATATTAATCTTATTTTTTGGCCCGTGCCATCAAGGATTTCAGGTATTGTGGCCCTTGGCATGATAGAGGTTGGATCACCCTGGTCCATGTAATGTAGTGTCGCTACTTTCAACGATATGAACGATTTTACGATGTCATATATGTTTGTTAAAACATTTTTGTAGGGTATGTTTTATTTACAATCAAGCGAAAATGATGATTTAAATGATATTACAAATGGGCTTATCACAAGATAGCCTCTTCACCAAGTTGATATTGCTCTTTTTGAAACGCTACAAAAAGATGTAACTTTATTTACGCCTATAAGTTTCGTGAATGGTTACTCTTTTTTATTTAGGTCCTCACCAAAAGATGCTCTAATACAGCAACCGTTAGGCGTACAGATACGCCACTTTGTCACACTATAAAACTCGCCGCAAGAAACATAATGGTGATATAATCTCAATTTTCAACTTTTTGAGATACGCCCCTTTGTCATGGCAGTAATGATATATATATATATATATATATATTCAACATCTGGATTTCAGTATTTATAATGTTTCTTTAAATTTGTATGACTCTTTTAAAATTTTAGGTGTGATTATCGATAGCAAATCTGCTTTTGAGAAACACATTAGGTCTCTGTCTTCTTCAACGCACAAAAAAAAAAAAATGGCTTATTGAGAAAGTCTTACTGGATTTTCCGTGATCAATCTATTCTGAAGAAGTGTTTTAATTCTTTCATTCTACCTTGTTTTGAGTATTGTTCTCCTGTCTGGTGTTCAGCTGGTGATTCTTATCCTAATTTGTTGTACAGAAACTTACGGTGTATTAATAAATTTCTTATTACTGATCTAGATATTAATCTTTGGCACCGTCGTTCAGCTAGTTCATTTTGCATTTTGTATAAGATTTTTCATAACTCTGACCATCCTTTATATTCACATATCCCAGGATAATTCTATCCTGTTCGTAATACTAAGCCGGCAATTAATTCTAATAGCCAGGCCTTCTCCATCATGAGGCTCAATACTACACAGTACTCTATAAATTTTATTCAAGCTTTTACCAAGTTGTGGAATGATCTTCCCAATCGGGTAGTCGAATGAGTAGAACTTCAAAAGTTCAAAGGTCGAGAAAATGTTTTCATGATAACCAGGCTGATTTGAATCTTTTCATAGCTTATATACGACATATATGTTTTTGATGTTGTTAATAGTTTATAAAGGACATATCTGTTTTGGCTTTTTTTTTTTTTAGAATAATTCATTGTTGATTTATTCTCATCATTTATTTATTTCCGTATTTCCTTTCCTCTCTAAGCTATTTTTCCCTATTGGAGCCCTTGGGCTTATAGCATCTTGCTTTTCCAACTAGGCTTGTAGCTTGGCTAGTAATAATAAAAATAATAACAATATATATGTATATTTACATATATGTATATAATGTCTTATTGGAAATATACAAACACATCTGTATGTATATATATATATATATATATATAATGCCTTACTAGAAGTATACACACATATACACACACACACACACACACATTATATATATATATATATATATATGCTCAACACTTTTATATGCTAATGGGTATGGCTAAAGGTATATGTGATAATTTTCTGGTGCAAGGAAATTCAGTTGTAGTAAAAGAGTTGGGAAATACAGTGGGGGTATGGGAGAGGGAGCTAGTGGGGGTTAAAGAATTAATAAAACCGGAGATAAAAAGTGAATATCAAGAAAGGTTGAAAATGGCCTATGGCAGAGTAAAAGTAACAGAAACGAGTAATTTAGAGGAGTGTAAGTTAGTAAAAGAAATTTTTCGGGGGGAATTGCAAGTGATATGTATGACTAAAATTTTGTTGGAGGCAGCTTGAGGAAAGGCAGTAAATGGTGGAATGAAGTGGTGAAGGTAAAAGAAGAAGAGATAAAGAAGGCAGTTGGAGAATGGCTGCATAGTAATAGTGTAGAGCAGTATTAAAGATATAGAAAGAAGTGTATGGAAGTAAAGTGCAAGGTAACTGAGGAAAAGTGGATGGCCAACGTGAGGTGTGGTAAGGGATTGGCTTGTTCATATTAGGAGAATAAGAATTTTTGGAAAGAAGTGAAGAGAGTAAGGAAGGCTGGTTCGAGACTTGAAAAGGCAGTGAAAGATGGAAACAGAAGGTTTTAACAGGAGATCAGGCAT
>NC_090738.1:81029133-81039133 GCF_036898095.1 Palaemon carinicauda
AATTTCATTAATTTCTTGCTCTAGCGGTTAGAAAAAGGTTTGGGATCTCAGAAGGCAATATAGAATTCTTAGAAGAATACAAGGCTAAGTCTACTAGAAGACAATATGAGTCTTCCTGGAAGAAGTGGGCTGCGTTTGTCAAAACAAAAGGACCGAAAGAAATTTCTATGAACTTCTGTCAGTCCTTCTTGGTCCACCTTCATAGCCAAGGTCTGGCGGCCAATACGATAAATACGTGCAAGTCAGCTTTGACTAGGCCTCTCATATATGCCTTCCAAGTGGATCTGGCGAATGAAATCTTTAATAAGATTCCGAAGGCATGTGCTAGGCTTAGGCCTGCAGCACCACCAAAGTCCATCTCTTGGTCTTTGGACAAGGTCTTACATTATGCCTCATCTGTGAACAATGAAGATTGTTCTCTTAAGGACCTAACCCAAAAGGTTATTTTCCTATTTACTATAGCCTCTGGGGCTTGAGTTAGTGAAATAGTGGCCCTATCCAGATATGAGGGTCACATTCAGTTCACGGAATTAGGAGAACTGAATCTCTTTCCTGATCCATCCTTTCTCGCAAAAAATGAGCTACCCACTAAAAGGTGGGGTCCCTGGAGAATCTGTCCTCTGAAGGAGATGTCTCTCTATGTCCTGTAGATTGTCTAAAGATCTATCTTCGTAGAACTTCAGACTTCAGGGGAGGACAGCTCTTTAAAGGAGAAACTTCGGGATCAAACTTATCTCTAAATCAGCTGAGGGTGAAGCTCACCTACTTTATTCGTAGAGCGGACCCGGACAGTACTCCCGCAGGTCATGATCCAAAAAAGATTGCTCCATCACTGAACTTCTTTCAGTTTATGGACTTTTATCTGAAGCAGCTTGTGGTGATGTCAGGTAGAATATTTACCCTGCTGTCTATTCTACGATGAACAGTGATTAACTGGGACTATCAATGAATGGGAGAGGAGGTCATTCTTCTTAGTTATGTCTTCTTTTGATTAAGTGTTACCATGGTAACACTAGCTCTGTTCAAAATCCCAGGTGTGGAATTATACATATAACACTAGTGCCAGTGTACGATGTACACAGTGCAGATAGAGGTAACCAGTACAGGAATTAAGAAGAGCGATTATATTATAGTTTCTCTTCAATCTAAGAGTGGCATTCATTATTTCTTCCTTCAAGAAAGAAATAGGGTCTCTGTACTCGTTTCAGGTATAATCCCATTGTCATACTACATTCGTTTGGCTAACCATCTCTTGTAGTCATTTATTGGGATTAAATGTCTATTAGAATGTAGTGCGTCCACCTTCGACAGACAATTATTTATATACATGCCCGAGTTTTTAACTTACTTAGTATGCATCCTTCATATATTTGTATGCATCAAATGATAGACATAAGAGACACTGATGTTAATTTTCTAGATATACAACTTGAGACTATTTGTATATTCAGTGTGTACTTGAGTTTGGTCATAGTATTTATGTTATCCTTGAAATCCTTTTTCTACTGTCTAGATGACTCTTCCCTGTAGGAGGCAGGAAGCACTAACATTGTTTATGATTAGTGATGATGACAAATAACTGTAACGTCACTGGTCTCATATGGTCCCCATGACCATAGAAAAGGTTGATATAAGGTTAAGGCACTAATGAAAATCCACAGATACATTAATACTCTGGTATGCTTCCATCCGCACGACATGGCTTGAGCCCAAAAAACAGATTTTGAGCGAAGCAAAAAATCTATTTTTGGGTGAGATAGCCATGTCGTCCTGATGGACCCACCCATCTCTTCTGAAGAAGAGATCCTCAGTATCCCTCCCATAGTACTGTATCTGTAACAGCCTATGCTCAATGCTACAAGGAATGGCCACTATCGTGGGAATGGCGCTGTTGTACTTCCAATAGTAGTACGGGAATGGGGATGGCCTTTGGAGGGCCCCCTTTTTATTTTTGCCACACCTCCTCAAAGCGTAAAACACCGTCTGGGGTGCAGATTCCCATGAGGCGTGCCAATCGGCCTTACGCGATATACCTTTTTAAAATTTTAAGGGATATTCGCTCTAGGAGTTAGAATTCTGGATACCTTCGGTAAATTCTCTGGGAGATATCACTGTAGTCACATATAACCTAGGAAGCTACTAGTGAAGGAACTTCCATCAGGACGACATGGCTATCTCACCCAAAAATTTATTTTTCGCTTTGCTCAAAATCCGTTTTATATATATATATATATATATATGTGTGTGTGTGTGTGTGTATACATATATAAATATATAAATAAATAAAATATATATATATATATATATATATGTATATATATATATATATATATACATACTTACTTATGTATATATATACTGTACATATATGCATATATATATATATATATATACAGTATATATATATATATATATATACAGTATATATGTGTGTGTATATATATATATATATATATGTATGCATATATATATATATATATATATGTAGAAATCACGGAAACTGACATGTGATGAATATAAAATGTATTATAGCCACGAAAGGAAAAAGTAAAAACACTTGATTGGATGTCAGTACTTTCACCGACTCAAGACATCAACAGACTCAACAATTAGAATACATATACAAAGATATCGTATTTATACATGAGAAGTGGATCAAACAGCTGTCAGTTTCTTTATAATTCCGGAGAAATCAGATTCTAGATAAAAGTATAATACTGGCTTAACGTAAAACAGACCTGGGCTTTGATTCAAATCTCTACCTTGAGTACAGGAGATTAAAAAGGATTTAACAATATTCCTTTGGATTTAGTCATTTATATGGATTACTTTTTCCACCTTTGGCCATCTAATTCTGTGACTCGACCCTAACCAGTAGGAGGCCAAGGCATTATCAAGAGAACCCCTGGAGAAAGCCAACTGATGCTGTTTTAATATGACTGGGATACTTTTGGATGTTTAGCCGATATAAAATAAGTTACACTCTGAAAAAGGAATGCTATATATTACATAATTATCATTACCAGAACTATTCTTAATTAACATGTTTTTTAACGTACAATAATACCCCTTGTGAAAAAAACTAGATATTGATGTTGTGTTTAAATATAATTGTACATTAAAAAACATTCTAATTAAGAATAGTTCTAGAAATAATAATAATGTAATATAAATCATTCATTGTTCGAAAGCGTAACTTATTCTATGTCGGCCAAACATCCAAAAGTATCCCAGTCAGATTAAAACAGCATCAGGTGGCTGTGTCTAGTGGTTCTCTTAATAATGCCTTGGCCTCCCACTGGTTAGGGTCAAGTCACAGAATTGTATGGTCAAAGGCGGAAAAATTAATCCATTTAAATGACTATATCCAAAGGAATAATGTTGAATTCTTTTTCATCGCCTGTACTCAAGGTAGAAATTTGAATCAAAGTCCATGTATGTTTTCCGTTAATACAGTATTATCTTTTTATCTAAAAAAATGACATCTCCGGAATTATTAATAAACTGACAGCTGTTGGATCCCCTTCTCCTGTATAATACGATGTCTTTGTATATGTATTTTCATTGTTGAGTCTGTTGATGTCCTGAGTGGATGAAAGTATTAAGTCTAATCAAGTTTTTCAATTTTTTCTTTTCGTGGCTATAATATATACATATATCTATCTATCTATCTATCTATCTATCTCTCTCTCTCTCTCTCTCTCTCTCTCTCTCTCTATATACATATATGTATATATATACATATATATATATATATATATATATACTGTATATATATATATATATATATACAGTATATATATATATATATACATATATATATATATATATATATATGTATATATATATATATATATATATGTATATATATATATTTATATATATATATATATATATATACATATATATATATATATATATATATCTGAAAGCTGGACTCCACTTCAGAATCGCAATTTAAGTGAAAATAAAATGGCCAACGTTGCTATCATCATCTTTATATGGTAGCTGTCGACGTAACTTCTGTCATCTTAAGTCTATCTGCAATTATTATTATATAAAATTAAGAAAACTGAAAAATAATCATAAGTACATATCTAGGTAGATATACTTCCAAGAACTGCCTAACTAGCTCTTAAATAAAACCATTCAAAAAACATAAACCCAAATAAAAGACTATAACTATTTAACTATAAATAAGTCCCAGTGACTAATATACCTAGTCACCCGCAGGAGACAATGACCAACCAACCAGAGCAGGAACCCACAGACCAGAAAATGGATCAATGGGTCACCGGCAACTGAACAGGTATGCCCTCATTCAAGCTAGGTTTTGTATTAAGGAATGTATAAAGACTCCAAGATTATCATTTAGCTGACACTACTATGTCTTTCTGTAATTTTGGAATTTTTTCTTAGGGATGTCATGACCAGATTTAAATTGATGGTGAATAATAGCTTAAAAGATTGTGGATGTAGTGGTAGCTAATTTTATTAGTATTCTAAATATTTTCTTTTCTAATGGAACCTTTAAAATATCTTCTGGATTATGGAAATGTTGTTCTGGAATTATCTCCAATATTTCCCTTAAAAGGGATATTTGTGAATAAACCACCTACAGTATGTTTTGCATTATCAACTCCAGAAATTCATAATTATTCTTCAGAGTATATTCATTTGCTGTGAGAGTGGCTAGCTTAGTTACTGAATGTTTGGACAGATCATAGGTGCATGCATTAATAGCTGAGAGAATTGGTCTCAGATGAATGCCTTATTTTTTTAGTATTTTGGCCACCATAAATAACACCAGGTCGTGTTCCTATTGCCATCATCATTGACACTGTACCGTCTGAAAAAAATGCTATGCTTCTTTAACTTACAAACTCTGTAGTATAATTTATTCTCCATCTTGGAAATGTGAATTAAGGGGTTTTCCGACACAAACTCTCTGAGCATATTCCTTTCATTAAGAATATCTTCCATTTTCCCAACATAATCTGCTTTATCGGGTATCAGAACTCTATGACCTTTATATGGTTTACTTATAATTATACTTGAGTTTTTACCACGTTTCTCCATATTTTAATATCTTTGAAGTGTTGAGTATCCGGGATTGAACAAGGAAGCGCCAAAGCACGGGTGGCTTTATTGCCGAGAGACTCGATGACAGGTAAGGTAGTGGAATGGAAGGTCATAGTATCTCGGTGATTGTGTTAAAGGTTTGGTTTCATAGAGAAAGTTGGACCTTTTTAGTGTGTATGGACCAGGTTGTGAGAGATTATGATGAAGAAATTCTCGAGTTCATTAACTATGTTCGTAGAAGGGCAGAGTAGAAGGAACCATTTAGATATAATGGGTCACTCAAATACCAAAGTGGGTGCAGGAGAGGTTAAAAGTTTCATTGGGGAGTATGGCGTGCCAGGTGAAAATGAAACTGGCGAGAGACTGGTAGATATGTGTGTTGATCAAGAGCTGGTAATAAGTTGAAGTTTTTTCAAAAAGAAAGATAATAAGAGGTAAACAGTGTTAAGAGACCCAAACGCCAGAGTAGTAGAAAGGGCATTAATGGATTATGTTTTGACAACAGGAATGATTTTGGAAGATTGTAAGATTTGCACGTGTTTAGGGGTATGACTAATTGTATGTTTGATCTTATTTTGGTTAAAAGAAAAATTAGTTTTGGCAAATGATTGGGGAAATAGAGTGGAGGGAAGTAAAGGAGAAATATTGAAAGTTGAAGAGTTCAAAAACTCATGGGTAAAAACTGAATATCAAGAAAGGTTAAAAGTTTCGTATAACAGAAGGAAGGTGAGAGAAACTGTGATCTAGTGCAGGCATAGAAGTTAGTAAAAGAAAATTTTTGGGGGATTATAATCGATGTATGTGGCAATTGAACTGATGGAGGCTTCATAAAGAAGTGTAGTAAATGGATGTAGAAAGGAGAGAAGAAAATTGGAAGAGAAAATAAGACAGCATTTGAGGAAGGCTGATGAGAAATAGTGTACAAAAGTATGAAAGATATAGAGAGAAATATGAAGAAGTCAAACGTAAGTTAGCTGAGGCAAACAGGGTGGCTGACTGGAGGTGGGGTCAAGCATTAGGTCTTTCTCATGAAGAGAATAAGAAGACGTTTGGGAACCATATATAGAGAGTAACTAAGGCTGGATCGAGAAATGAAGAGACAGTAAAGGATGTAGATGGAAGGTTGCAAGAAGAAGAGGAGGCATGGGAAGAGTTGGCTGAATATTCTGAAAGGTTGCCATGTGTTGATGATACTAGGGATGCAAATATAATTGCTTTTTTTAGGTTCTGTGCTGCCAGTGAACGGAGATTAGGATGCGAAAGAGATTACAAGAGTGCAATTGAAGAGAGCAATAGATGAGACGAGAGCGGGGAAAAGCACCTGGTATGGATCGTGATAAGGCTGATACGTTGAAGGAAGGGTGTATGACTGTACTTGAATGGTTGGTGAAATTGTTTAATATGTTTTTATTTTGCCATTGGTACTAGTGTACTGAGCATGTGCGTGTATTTTATCACTATACAAACGTAATAGAGATGCATATTAATATTACTATTCAAGAACTATTACTTTGTTAACTGTGGTGGGAAAAGTGGATGGTACAATGCAAATTATTAATATTAAGGATGAAAGAGTTAATGCAATCTCGGAAATATAGGGTGATTTCAGTAGAGGTATGGATAAGATTTTTACAAGTTGGCAGATATGCAAGGAATATTTAGCAAAAGGTAAGGAGGTATATGTTGCATTCATGTATCTGAGAACGCTCATGATAGAGTTGATAGGAGAGCGATATGAAATAGGATAATGTTTCATGGTATAGTGGTAGGTTGTTGCAAGCAATGAAGAATTAATAAATCGACAGTAAAGCGTGTCTTAAAATAGTGAAGGAAGTGAGCGAGGGGTTTCTAGTGTGAGTGGGAAGGGGACATGAATATGTGATATCACCATGGTCATTCAATTTGTTGATAGATTTAGAAGAGAGATGAATGCTTCAGCGCTTGGTTGAAGAATGAAATTGATAGATGAGAGTGATAATGAGTGTCAAATAAATAAGTTTTTGTTTTAGGATAGTACTGTATTGGTTACGAACTCGCAAGAGCTGGGTCGATAAGTGACCGAGTTATGGAGGGTGTGTGTCAGAAGTGGAGAGTCAATGTGAGTAAGGTTATGAGATGTACGATAAGGGAGGGTGTTGCTTGGATTAATGTCATGTTGATTGTAGAGTTACTTCAGGAAATATATCAGTTCATGTATTTGTGGTCTGTTGTTGAAGCAAAGGGTGGAGTAGAAGCAGATGCACGTCAAGGAAAAAACGAAGGATATAAAGTGCAGGGTCCAGTGAAGATTTACACAAGGGTAAAAAATGAAAAAAAAATAATAATCACTCGATGTCGTAATTAATCAGCTTAAGCGATTTGGTATTCATGAAAAACGTCCAAAAATTCTTAATAATAATAATAATAATAATAATAATAATAATAATAATAATAATAATAATAATAATAATAATAATAATACTGATGATGATTTTAATAATAAAAAAAATTAAAAACAATTTTGATTATAATTGTTACAATAACTTTAATATTCTAAGGGTGAGGAATAGAGGGTTAGAAATGAATGTAAAGGGAGTTCTGTATGAGGAGGGGATTTTACCAACTGCATTGTATGGATCGTAGTTGAAGGGAATGAAAGTGATGGAGAGAAAGGAATCTGAGTCTGAGGAGCATGACTGGTGTATCTCGATTAGGAACAAATTAGCGAGGGTGAGAACGGTGTAAAAATTAATTAACACCTAGAGAGGATATGAATATGGTGAGGTGGTTTGCCCATGTAGAGTGAATGGGAAATAGCAGTCTGCTTAAGGTGATGAATGCAAGAGCTGATGGGAGAAGTGCTCGAGGAAGGCTAAGGTTCGGGTGGATTGATGGAGTGAAGGATGGGTGATAGGAGGATAGATGTGATTGAGACAAAAGATCATGTTAAAAATAACTTTGAATAACGAACAATTGTGACACAGTTCCGATAGGCCTTGGTGCTTCCTCTGGTAGCCTTGGTAACAACTGCTGTACCAGTAGTAGAGGATTCAGCATATGAAGCTTCATTTGTGGGTGATTACGAGGGATGGTGTGCTGTGGCACCCCAGCAGTGTCATTCAAACTCAGTTGAATCCCTCGTTAGGGTGGGACGAATGAAAAAAACAAATTCCCTTTTTCTGTTTTGATGTTCGCTCCCCCTCAAAAATGGGGTAAGTGCCTTGGTAGATAGAGATGAAGAAAGCTGAGGACATTTTGTAATATAAAAAAAACTGGGATCGAACCACTGTGTGTTCAATTCAAAGGATAGTAGAATTTAATCATGGAATTCTGAACGTAAGTGGTAACTGTGTTTCAAAAATTACTTGTAAAACTTCTTTCTCCCGTAGGAAAGAGTTTTCCATAAAATTCCAAACCACCAGCTGACTTCATTGAAATCTTTTACAATGAATTACCCCAAACGAGTCAGCTTATGATTAAATTACAGAGAATATAGTGTTCAATTGAATTATATTTCCAATTCACATACGGATTGGAGAAAAGTCCATTCAAATGAAATGCAGGCTAGATATCTATCATTTCGACATAAGCAATAAAAGAGTCAATAATGTATAAGCCTTTCAGAACTCATCTGATAATACCAATCATAAATACCACTTAATTCTATTTAACTTTTCAACCCACCAAATGACCCAATTGATAGCCTTTGATTTTTACTACCCTTAGTGAGTCAATTTATGATAAATTTCCAAGTAATATAGAGTTCAATAAAAATTTATTTTTCCATATTGGGATTGAATCCTAGTTGTTTATTTGTAAGAAAGAATATTACTAATCTTATGCTAGCTAGTTTTCCTTATATACGCATGGTTAATTAAAATTTATTGCTATTCTTTTGGAAAGTATCAAATTTATTTATTTATTATTTATTTTTTTATTTTTTTTTTTTTGTGGGGGGGGGGGGGGTGTATCTATCAAATATTGACGTCGTGAGAATTCATGTAAAGATTTTAATTGTCAGTGGTACAGTTCTCAAATATAACTTTTAATCGAGAAACTATTTTAATCTTTCCTCAGCTTGAATGATACTTTAAACTTAAAGTAAACCTGAGGTTATTTCAGCAACTTTGTTTCATTAATTCATCAACCAGTATTGAATCTAGAGGTTTTATAAACTTATAGGAAGCTTCAATGTTGATAGCATTGCTCTTCTCTGTTTCTGAACAATTATTGACTAACACATCGCCGAGAAGAGATAGATTTCCACTCATTAGAATCCAAGATGAATCTGTCAATTAGCCAAAATAATTTACTTTTATTCCTTCTGTAATAAAAGAAAAAATTTTTTAGACGTCAATCTTCAACGTTTTTGGGAATTGATATGTTTCGAACAATTCCAATTATTTGTCTCTTATTATGCGTTTTTTTTTTTTTTTTTTAAATATTCAATGACTTTTACGTCATTCTACTGGCCAGGTCGTCTGAATCATTGACCGTGATTGTATTTGACCCTTATTTTTTTTTTTCTCTCTCTCTCTCCTCTCTCTCTCTCTCTCTCTCTCTCTCTCTCTCTCTCTCTCTCTCTCTCTCTCTCTCTCTCTCTGACAAACAATTAAAACAACCAATATAGAGAAATTTCTAAGCTGCAGAAGATGAAATATCGAAACTTAGATCTCTAGGAAGGAAGTTGGCTTTTGTCACTCGAATATCTCGCTCCACTTGTAGGGGGGACGATCTTTTCTTCTGCAGATTCCATCAATGGAGAAGTTTGATTTCTCTTCCCCGTTCCTTTTTCGTAACACTGACTATAATTCTATTTCTAGGGTTCGTGAATTTTTTTTTCTCCTGAATGGTTTTTAATCAGTATTTCTTATAATAATTCCATCTTTTTATTGATCCATTTTTGCAGTAAAGCATCTTTGATGTTTGTAAATTTTTC
>NC_090738.1:81065555-81068055 GCF_036898095.1 Palaemon carinicauda
TCCCCTACAGCTAAAAAAGTGGGTTGCTTCTTCCTCCCAAAGTAAAGTTCTAAATTATTCCTTGCCTCGACCAGCTATTCGGAGTATACCTACTATGGCTAAAAAACTTGTTCTCCCTTCATTTGCTTCATGTGCGGAATACATAAAGCTCCTAATTTGAGAGATTCCGGAGGTTAATGGGAAGCTTCACTGACTATCGGAGGTTGCCAAGATGTTCAGCCTCAACTGGGATTTGGCTGAAGTTAATATGTCTGCAGTCACTTTTTGATTTTCATATATATCCAGGATTCGTCTGGATATAATAAATAGGGTCCAAGGTTTTGAGGTTCTGTCACTTGTGTTAAATGTTCAGGATGCTGTAAACAGACCCTGTCAGTTCTTACATATTTCATCAGTCGATAACTTGTGGTGGTAGATCCTTCATTAACTTAGGAACTAACGGGACTGTATACTATAGGTCACTTCCTAAAGGATGGGAAGTCTATCATTCGTATTGTTATTACTTGGAGCGCCCCCCCCCCCACCCCTATCCACCCCTGCCTTATGTTAACTTCTGCCTCATGTGATCTATGCAGGATGCTAAACGAAAAACCGTGGTGATTCAAATGATGGGGTATGAGTCACATCTCCAAATACTGTGCTAACACTTAAAGGTGTGCATTTTGCGCTGCTGAGCATGACAGTCGGACATGCTCTCATTTCACCCCTGTACACCTGTTATGTATTATTGTAATAATGTACTGTATTACTTCAAGTTTTATATGTATTGCGCAACATTGCATCATATTGCATGAATAAAACCTGTTATGTTTTGTATATAAGTGAAATGATTTATTTTGATATTACGATTCAAGCATTTATTAATTAACTCAAAGATAGGATGTGATTCTTTATAGTTTTGTACAGGAGTAGGATTTAAGTCTTTTGAGAGCGATGGTCTTTTGTTGTTTGGCCATGTTTTGGTTTGTCAGAATATCTATGACGTTCCACACACACTTGCGAGTTGGCTGTCACAGAGCAATGCAGTCATAAGAAATAAAAAACGTGTTTTTTAAGAATACCAACATATCATTAAGTCCCACCGAGAAAATTGACAACTTCGTATGGGATCAGCTCAGGAATAATTACTAATAATTTTTCATTAATTGCAGGTGAGCATCATGGTGACTTCATTAGACATCCTATAACCCAACACCACAATTGGAGACGAGGATGGGATCAGCTCAGGAATAATTACTAATAATTCTTCATTAATTGCAAGTGAGCATATGGTGACTTCATTATACATCCTATAACCCAACACCACAATTGGCGACGCTCAGGAGGACGAACACAATCTGAAGAAACATTGGAGCTTTTGTAGATCGATGGCCAGCAGAAGAAATGGAGCTTTTGTAGATCCACGGACAGGAGAGGAAGAAAAAGGCCAATGAAGTTTTCCCAAGCAGCAGAACGGAGGAATTTCATCAAAGCAAGCAAACAAAAAAAAAAAAAAAGTTTTTTTATGGTCGGGTAGGATACAAAAAAGGTAAGGTACAAAGTGACTTCTGAGCAGTAACCTATTGTAGGTATTTAGGTAAGAATCAAATTGCCTTTTGACATTGAACATCCTGAACGATTTAGCATCACAGCTGAGCCCAATTTTGTTGCAACACGATGGCAACAGTGGTGTGAGGAATTTAAGATTTATTTAGAAGCATTAGGGAACATGAAAGATGCCCCCAAAAAGGAATTATTACTTCATACAGCAGGTAGGGAAGTTTGGAAAGTGTTTAAGATATTGCAGCCTACAGATGACACAAGTGAAGCTGTAATTAGGGCTCTTACTACATATTTTGCTCCTCAGGTAAATAAATTTTTTGAAAGATATCAATTTACTGCACAAGCACATCAAAAAGAAAATGAAAGTTTAGATGCATTTGTGACTAGACTAAAGAATTTATCTGTTTCATGTGAATTTCTAAAGTTAAAAAATATTATCATAGCCTAAACCACTTGGCCACGTGGTTTAGTAATTATCTATACAAGTTTTCCATAACAGGGTTCGACTCCCAGTCGGTCACAAGCTCTTGTCTTTGTGTCATTTCGCCTGGGGGCCTGATGCCGAGGTCGTTAAGAGGATATAGACATTAATGCATCAAAAATATATGGCATATATGAATATGAAAAACACCTCCAAATATGCACGATTTATCATATAATAACATATATATAAATGTATATATATATATAAATATATATATATATATATATATATATATATATGGTATTTCTAAGCTTTCTTGATATCCAATTCTACCTATGTATTTTTGAACACTTTACCTTAACTCTCTGCCTCTTACATTCCCCCATTCTATTTCCAAACTTTTCCTACAACTCATTTTCCTTTCATCAAAATATTATCAGAAATACTGTTAGCTATACCCCTAAGCACATGCAAATCTTTTAATCTTCCAAACATCATTATTGTCATCAACACATAATCCATTAATGCCCTTTC
>NC_090738.1:81075555-81083055 GCF_036898095.1 Palaemon carinicauda
GGGAATTAATGAGTAAATATCAGATAATGATTTATATAAAAACCCATCGGAAATTAGATAAATATTGCACATATTCCATCACATAGGCAGAGCTAAATCAGGCAATTCATTTTGTTAAAAAAATCAAAGACGGATAATATCAATAGGTAATTTCTTTTTGTTTGATATTTTGTTAATTACAAGGATTATGGATAGAAGTATCAGGAATAGATTATAAAATATATCATTTGAAGACTATAACTGATTATATTATAGTGATAGAGGATATTATTCTATATAGAAGTATAATGAACGAGAAACAATTTAAAATTGCGATAACTGCAGAAAATAGTTATAACAATAGTCATAACATACTAACATGAAAACAATATGTTCTTTTTTGACAGGATTTGAAAAAAAATCTATTTGATATATCCAGATATCTCAAAAAGAAAAAATATTTAATTTCAAATTTAACTATGTAAGTAATAATAACAGAAACGTGTTTTTAAAATAAGGCTTTTCCACTTGGCCATTCATTGCACAGTTTTGAATAAAGGCATGCCAGAAAATCGAGAAAAGTCCTAACTAATACTGCACTATAGCAGTCTGTAAAATCCTGCAGGATTCTGCATAATACAAATAAATATTCTTTTCATCTATTTCGGCGTTTCCTGTCCACTCTTGCAACATAAAAGTTCCTGAAATTTGAGCACCATCATTCAGTATTGCGCGAGGTTCTGTTAGGTTATAACAGAGAAGCGAGATGAATACAACTGGCAGTTCCGAGTAAGAATGTCCCAAATATTAAAAAAATACCAAAGGGAAAAGGCAAGTTTAAACACGTCTTGTTATCAGTCCGGGGGGCAGAATGAGATATACAAAAATAGAAATACCGCTACAGTGTATTGGCGTGTGTGAAGCCCTCGTAGTACATAGCTCCCCACCTAAAAAAAACTTACATGTGAAATTTGGCTTCCTGCTCTTGAGAAACGCACTATAGGCAGGTCTCCTTGCTGGAGATACGCAGGTTTAAGGTGATCAAAGAAGACTCAGTCTTTTTTGCCACGAATATTAGTCAAAAATGGCTTCGATACGGTATGGATCACAAGAAAGGTCCAGTGTAAGGCACCTATAGTGGTGGCTTGCTGGTGTAATTTTGCAGGGAAATGTGTAATTCCTTGTGTAAATCTGTAGTTATAGGTTGCTTAACCAAGTGTTGTAATTCTGGCACCATGGAGTATATCTCCCCACAACATGATATATGAGTTGGAGATTGTCAGAGGAGGTTGCAGACAGAAAAACTTCGGAAAGGACAAAAACTGGGTCACCCTAAACCATTTAAGTTATCCAGACATCCATGGCGTCATGGTCTTTAGCCAAAGGAGGATCCATGAAAGCTTAGTAAAGTAATTATAGTCATTCCATGGGAAGACTGCAACTGTTTTAATGCTAAGATGAAAATGTTCAACCATTCCATAGGCTGCAGAGTTGTAGGTGGTTGTCCGATGTAGGGAGAACCACAGATGATTCTCTAATGATGTCCACGATCTAGTGGTAAAAGTGGTACCCTTGTCAGAAGAACAAAGACATATGCTCAAGGATACCAAATCTCACGATCAACTGTAAGAGTTAGGTGGATGTACATGATGTGGACATTGCAGTTTGATGGCTTGAGGTCATTGACAGGAGTGGTCCATGAAGGAAAAAAAGTATGGATGTCTTTTTAATGTGCGCTGGGGACCTACTATGTCTAAGTGAATCTGGGGAAAATCTAGCGGACATAGAGGAAAGGTGCCTACACCTTAGTCCTTGCATCAATGTACTTTCAAATTTTGGCATGGAGTACAGGTGCGGACTAATCAGTAGCATCCTATGTAATGCCATGCTATATGAACTTTGTCTCCAGTAGCTTAGCAATAGATTGGTACCATGACCTATTACTGCATGTTATCAACGGTCATGGTCTACTAGTACTGACATCACATATGAGGGTGGCGTTTGAGTCTTCGAAGGTGACGTCTTTCATACAGAGGTATGTGCAGGATGTCCTATATTCTTGGTACTCTAGATATTTTTGCTTGTTCTGCCAGATCTTTGTAATCCAATCTCAGGTGAAAGGTGGCAATTATGTTTCGTGAAAGGGCATAGGTAACACAATTGATTTTCCGAGGGAATATGATGAAGGGTACAGTTGTATTCAGACACATTAGAGAATTGTCAGAGTGGACGGGTGAAACAATCACGCAACAGCGGGATGTGGTCCATGTGAATGATGAAGGGCGTAAATTTTAAGAACTGGTGGAAGTGACGGGAACTAAACGCACAATTAGTAATTCACGGTTGAAGGTAGAGTAGTCGTATTATGCCTTTTACAGTTTTCTACTGAAGAATGCCAAAGCTTGAGGGGAGCCATTGACCCTCTGCTCAAGTACAGCACTATTAATGACATTGCTGTTATCGTTGGGGAGAAGGAGAGGAGCATATGACACGGGAAAAGGGGAGAGCAGTAGCAGTTGATAGGGTATTTGTGTTTCAGGAGGCTAGTAAGCTTGGCATATGCTTAAATGGAGACATTGAATGCCCTGCCTGGTACAAGGCCTTCCCCGTCTAAGCTTACATCCGCAGTGCCCTCTCTAACTGTTCCTTTTGGCCTGACACACATTAAGAACTCGACCTAGTCACCCAGGTCATGGTGAACAGTGGCTATTCTAACAGGCAAGCTAGCCGTGAGATCAAGATAGCCATGGATACCTGGTACCAGGGTAAACAACCAAGTAAAAGCACTACCACCACCATCAACCTTTACTTTAAAGGGTTTATGCAAAACAATTACCAAAAGATAAAAAAGTTGTGAGAGACATTATAAAGAACCACGTCTCCTTAAGTGGATAAAAACACAGTGGTAAGGCTGATTATTTATTATCAGATCACTAAGATAAGGTCCCTCATCTTGAGGAATATCATAGCCCCACCGACGTAGGACATCCTTAGACAGACCAACGTGGTCTATTCCTACTTATGCCCTTTTCCAGGATGCTTTGGCCGTTACATAGGAATAACCACCATGTGTTCGTCCAAGAGACTGTTCTCTCACGTTCATGAGATCTAATACCATCCATGTCCATAACAACAACATTAAATGTGAGGAAATAATCAAGAGCACAAAGATAATCCGCCGTGCTCTAGATAGCAGAAGACTTCGAATACTTGAAGCTCTACTTATATAGAGAGAAAAACCAGCACTTAACACTACCCAGGAAATGTTCCTTCTCCCCTCCAGTTCAAGGACCAACACATTAAGGAGTAATCCTATAAATCATGAGATCTCCAGCAGAGACAACTCTACCGATCAAGACAAGAACGACCAAGACAGCTTTGATCAACAACTGGACAGCCTGCCTACGTCTTGATACCCCCTCGGCGAGCGCTCCCATCAATCAGATCCCAACTGCTGGAGGCCAAGACTGCTACTCATCACCTATGAATGAGTGGGAGAAGTCTGAATGAACTACAGCCGCTCTCGGCGAGTGGCATAGCCAATGTGGACCCGCCATGCTACCAATCCCATTATTTACTCCGACCATGACGCCTCAGGCCGCCAATGTAAATTTGCGGCCTCTCTGTCTAAGCCAGAGTTGGCATATATAAGGATGTAGCTATCATTGTTTTCACCACTTAAGCCCAAGGAAGGCAGATAGCACTCCTGAAACATGTAGCTTGTTCACTGTATTATTTTACCCGACTTGTAAAGTTTACCTAAAGTTCAAATTTTACATTAAAACCATGATTAGGCGGGTATTCTTGAATTTGACTACCCATCATGAAGGACGACTTTTACCCAATTACTGGCTGTATGCCATAATCCTCAAAAGAAATTAATAAGAGCCATAGAGAAGACAGAGTATCAAATTATTATTTATCAAAGGTTCTCGTGATGAAAAATTTATGTTCGATAGTTCTTGAACAGGAGAGCATAAATCTGGCTCCTACCCTCGGGGAAAAAAAAAATAATACCAATAATTTCAACGTAATTTCGAATTGCTCGTGATTAAAACTGCACAATATAAAGTTACAATGTCCTTTTAATTAATTTGATTATAGCAACATAATGCATTATTTTTTTCGCTAAATCTAAATTTTCCAATATTCCAAAGGCAAAACTTTTTAAATTCTCGTTTTTTCATATTTCCATAACAATTTATCAGTTATAGAGACATATAGTATTCCTTGCCATAACGGGCTATATTTCACATTTAATGTCAATAGTTTTATCAAAAACATAACAGCGAGCATCAAATGCCTACAAATCGCACTGACATTGGGCACATAAAGCTTAATTAGTTTTTTTAATTCGAATATGTTAACTTAGGAGATTTTAAACGTGAGTGGTGCTGCTATGAACATAATATTACATGCTTACATAAACATCCTTTCATTCTTTAGAAACTGCCCCAATAATAAATCTTGTACTGACTACTTTTATAGGTTACTTGTGAATAACTATAAAAAACTGCGAGAATAAGAAATATATATATATATATATATATATATATATATATACATATATATATATATATATATATATACGTATATATATATATATATATATATATATATTTTTTTTTTTTTTTTTTTTCTCAAACCAAGAGCGCAGGAAGTACTGAGACCTTTCATATGAATTAAAGTAACATAACATACTTCTTTCTACTGTAGAGTACAGAACTGAGGTTTACTTTCCACTTGTGTACGTTATATCTTTCTACTGACTAAGGATTATCAAACTCTGTTCATGTAAATCACAATAACATTAATATGCAGCTAAATGGATGATTCTGGTTCCACCAATCTTAGGACCACCACTTTCAAAGCTTCTTGAGATTTGTTACCTGGCAATTTTCCACTGTGAAACATGTATACATTAAATGGCAATGCCGAAGGTTTAATGAACATCAGGTATCAATATAAGTAAGTTAATAACAAAATGAAAAAGGTAATATAGCAATTGTGCGACTTCAGTGAGCCTCAGTGAAACGATACCTGTATCATATTCAAAACATGCAAATGAAATATATAAAAGAGGATTAATTAGTAGATTTTTCTCATTTAATGGCTATTTACAGAAAAGGTGATGATTGTAGTTTACTATTAACAAAAAAAAGAAAGGCTTCGCTCTCTTGTTGTAATATCATTTATAAATGCATGTTATTTTTAATTAATTTAAATGCACTCCTCGTGGATGTGAAGGCAAGATTATTGCCTTTCGTTTTAATGGGATTGCCTACATAACATTTCTTTCCCAAACGGAACTATACTACATTTAAGAGGTTAGCATTAAGAAGAACTGTATAAAGTCCTTCACACTAATGCAAGGCAGTCACTGTTGCAGAAATGTGTAAAATGCATAAAAAACATTTCTCTGTGGCTATTCTTATTAAAAGTGACAATAAAAAACAAATACTGTAAACATCAGGAAAGAGGGGTCGACATAGAAACTTTATATATAATATATATATATATATATATATATATAAAGAGAGAGAGAGAGAGAGCGAGAGAGAGAGAGAGAGAGAGAGAGAGAGAGAAAATAATAGCATCATAGAGACTTAATGCTCCTTTTTTCCTCATTTGGTTTTAGAAAATGCTATTATGTTGACAATTCTTTTGCCAATAGGTCAGCTTTATCCTTTGAAATGCTCTTGATTTAATCCTGTCACTTTTTCATATTCAAGTCCCATATACAAATCTTCTCTCTGTCTCGAATTCATATAAGTTTTTTGTTATCTATGTTAGTACTTTTCGTTAAAAGCCTTATATAGAACTTTTAATAAAGCATTCTGTATACACAGGAAATATATAAAGAAAAACAATTTTCAAATATAAACATATAATGAGAATGACAGACAATGGATTGACATTAAGAATAACAAATTGGGTTCCTCGAGAATTTAAAAGCAATGGAAGGACTGACGAACTAAGAATGTTTGCTAGCGTGAACTGTCACAAAAACACCATATAGGAAGGACATGTCTAAAGCCCATGTTCTGCACTGATGATGATGATGTTAATAATAATAATAACGATGCAGAAAAAGCATTAACGGAATGGAGAGATGTAATTAGTAGATTGTTACTTGCAAAGTTGAAACGTAAGCTGTGCGATAAGAGTATCATTATTGGGTATGTACCAATAAATGATTCCCCTGAAAAGATGAATACTACGAAGAACTTTAGAGTATAATACGTTAGATCCGAAAGAGATATGAAAATTATGATTAGTGACCTCAATGCTGAAGTTAGAAGAAATAATCAGGGTATAGAAAATGTGATGGGTCCTGGTAAAATTGAAAATGAAAATAGGGCACACTTTTTAAGTTTTTGCTAAACAAATGATCATGTTATTAGAGGTACTCTTTTCCCGTAGAAGGATATCCACAAATATACATAGACTTCACAAAATCAAATAAATCACGGAACCATCAATAAAGAGAGAAGGAGGATTCTAAGAATTTTGAGAAGCTGTTGAAGTCCAGATTTTGGTAAGGACTACAAGCTCCTAATTTCCACACAAAAATTTAAACTGGAAGCAACCAGTAGAAATATTCAGAGAATTCCTAGGTTTCAAAAAACTAAGATTCCAGAACATAAGTGCTCAGAAACCTTTACAATTGAATGCAGAAATAGATTTGCAGTCTTGGAGACTTAGGGAACGAGGGAAATGTGGTTAAAAAGAGAAAACAAAAAATATCAAATGATATTTGGGATACTATAAAAAAGGAGACCAAGACGGAAATAAATTTTTGAAAGTTTCGAGGAAGTAATGAAAATGTCACGGTAGAGCATGGTAAGTATTCCAGTATTGTTGGTGTACTGCAAAGATAGGCCAAGAATGACCAGAGAAAGTATTTAAACAGGAAAGCAGACAATGCTGACAAAGCTATGAATTCAGGGAGTGACTATGATGTAAGAATTGCTCACCGAATTAATATTGAAATATATACTGGGGCGAGGAAGGAGAAAGACACATAAAAATGAGGGATGGATATATTACAACAAAAAATTTAAAAAAAGGCAATGTTGGATGGAGAAGTTTAGTGTGGTGATGAATATGAGATATGAAGGGAATAATTTGATTGATATACTTGAAGCTGAAGACCTTGATGTGCCCATAAATGAATTCAGTGTTTGACGCCAAAGCTTTCATTAAAAAAAAAAAAAAAAAAAAAAAAAAAAACTAAAGGGATGGAAAGCCTCTGAATACGACGGAATAACTGCTGAGATGATTTTGGGGGAGATTGAAGTGACTTCCAAAATAATTATAAAATTATATCTTAGAATGTAGCGTGATGAAGCAAACCTGACAAATGGGGTCTAGGGGTGTTCGTTTAAATGACAAAAAAAAAAGGAGATATCTGACTAATTTCAATAATTTCAGAAGCATCACACTTACGATAGTTGTCATGAAAATATATATCATGTTCATTCTAAGGAGACTAGAGAGAAAGATTGATGAAAACCTGAG
>NC_090738.1:81090555-81092995 GCF_036898095.1 Palaemon carinicauda
CAGTATCATCCGCAAACAACAACTGATTTACCTCCCATTCATGATCATTCTCGCCTACCAGTTTTAATCCTCGTCCAAGCACTCGAGCATTCACCTCTCTCACCACTCCATCAACATACAAGTTAACAACCATGGCGACATCACACATCCCTGTCTCAGCCCCACTCTCACCGGAAACCAATCGCTCACTTCATTTCCTATTCTAACACATGCTTTACTACCTTTGTAGAAACTTTTCACTGCTTGCAACAACCTTCCACGAACTCCATATAACCTCATCACATTCCACATTGCTTCCCTATCAACTCTATCATATGCTTTCTCCAGATCCATAAACGCAACAAACACCTCCTTACCTTTTGCTAAATATTTCTCGCATATCTGCCTAACTGTAAAAATCTGATTCATACAACCCCTACCTCTTCTAAAACCACGCTGTACTTCCAGATTGCATTTTCTGTTTTATCCTTAATCCTATTAATCAGTACTCTACCATACACTTCTCCAATAACACTCAACAAACTAATACCTCTTGAATTACAACACTCATGCACATCTCCCTTACCCTTATATAGTGGTACAATACATGCACAGACCCAATCTACTGGTACCAATGACAACACAAAACACACATTAAACAATCTCACCAACCATTCAAGTACAATCATACCCCCTTTCTTCAACATCTCAGCTTTCACACCATCCATACCTGATGCTTTTCCTACTCTCGTTCATCTAGTGCTCTCCTCACTTCCTCTATTGTAATCTCTCTCTCATTCTCATCTCCCATCACTGGCACCTCAACACCTGGAACAGCAATTATATCTGCTATCCTATCATCCTCAACATTCAGCAAACTTTCAAAATATTCCGCCCACCTTTTCCTTGCCTCCTCTCCTTTTAACAACCTTCCATTTCCATCTTTCACTGTCTCTTCAATTCTTGCGCTGGCCTTCCTTACTCTCTTCACTTCTTTCCAAAACTTCTTATTCTTTTCATATGACTGACCCAGTCCCTGACCCTACCTCAGGTTAGCTGCCCTCTTTGCCTCATGTACCTAGCGCTTTACTTCCACCTTTTGCTCTCTATATTTTTCATACTTCTGTATACTATTACTCTGCAGCCATTCTTCAAAAGCCCTCACTCCTTCATTCCACCATTCACTGCCCTTCCTCATGCTGCCTCCAACAACCTTCTTGCCACATACATCACTTGCAATCCCAACAAAATTTTCTTTTGCTAACTTCCACTCCTCCAAATTACCAGTTTCTCTTACTCTCACCTCGTCATATGCCATTTTCAACCTTTCCTGATATTTACTTTTTACCCCCGGTTTTACTAGCTCTTCAACCCTCACTAGCTCCCTTTTACATCCACCTACTCTATTCCCCCACTCTTTTGCTACAACTAATTTTCCTTCCACCAAAAAATGATCAGACATACCGTTAGCCATACCCCTAAACACGTGCACGTCTTTCAATCTTCCAAACATTCTTTTAGTTATCAACACATAATCCATTAATGGCCTTTCTACTACTCTTCCATTTGTCACTCTTACCCATGTATACTTATTTTTATATTTCTTTTTAAAAAAGCTAGCACTTATTACCATCTCTTGTTCAACACATATATCTACCAGTCTCTCACCACTCTCATTTTCACCTGGTACGCCATACTTCCCAATGACACCTTCTACCTCTCCAGCGCCCACTCTAGCATTTAAGTCACCCATAAAAACTACATAATTCCTTCTACCCAGTCCTTCTACACACCTAGTTAATTCATTCCAGAACTCATTCCGCTCTTCTTAACTTTTCTCACTACCTGGCCCATACGCGCTGACAAACGCCCAACATTCCCTACCCAACCTAATCCTTACCCACATTAACCTAGATGATATCTCCTTCCATTCCACTATTTTACCTGTCATCCATTCACTCAGCAATAAAGCCATACCCTCTCTCGCTCTTCCCCTTTCAATCCCAGACACTCTACCAGACATTTCACCAACATCACCCTTTCCTTTCATCTTTGTTCACACAAGGCCAATACATCCATCCTTCTACTTCTAACATACTTCCAATCTCACATCTTTTACTCGCTATCGTACTACATCCATGCATATTCAAACACCCCAAAACTAGAGTGCGGGGAGCAGTCACTCTCCCCCCAGCTCCATCTCTTTGTTGCTGTCTCATAGGATTTTTATACAGGAGAGGGGGTTCCCAGCCCTCCCATCCCGTCCCTTTTAGTCGCCTCTTACGACACGCAAGGATAGCGTTGGCGCTATTCTAATTGTTTTATGCCCCCGCGGCCACAGGGGGCTTATTCTAATTGTTTTATGCCCCTGCAGCCACAGGGGGCATATATATATATATATATATGAATATATATATATATATATATATATACAAAAATTCCAATTTTAACCATATATATA
>NC_090738.1:81095995-81100995 GCF_036898095.1 Palaemon carinicauda
ATATATTTATATATATATATATATATATATATAAATATATATACATATATATATATATATATATATATATGTATATATATATATATATATACATATATATATATATATATATATAGAGAGAGAGAGAGAGAGAGAGAGAGAGAGAGATATCGCTGTTAAAACTAGAACTTTATGATTTTTTTTTGTTATAGGGGAGGATTATTCATTACAACTTATTTGGTAATAAAAATGTTTTTACTGTCAATGATTCCTACACAGAAATCAAGGCAGATCTCTTCCCTTTCTCCATTCTCCAAATACTTTCATTTGAATTAATTTTCTTCATTACTATCATAACTGGTGAAAGTCTACAGTACATAATAATTTTTGTTTCTTCAGTTTTATGTTATCGCATAGTTTATAGCGATTCATTATTCCAAAACATTTTATAAGAAAGTAAAATTTCTAAAGGTTTTGTATGATGAATTTATCTAAGATAGAAAGTTGCTCTCATTTCGTACAATAAAGAATTAAAATCAAGTTCCTGTATATCTGATGAAATTTTAAAGATAAACAAAGAAAAAGGAAATTAAACAATATAAGTAAAATCATTTACTAAACGATTGATAATGAAAAATTAAATACTACACTCAATAGGTTCACAGGAACCTTTCTAAGAATATTCATCAAATCAAAACAGGAGAAGGACGACAGAGAGAGAGAGAGAGAGAGAGAGAGAGAGAGAGAGAGAGAGAGAGAGAGAGTGATTATCATTATTATTTAGCGTACAAAAACTATGTTGCAAATGGGGTTTCTTAACAAACTGATCACTTACTATCAATCACCAGATACGTAATTATATATATATAAAGTTTAAAAGGATCTGACAGTGGACGGTCTGGTGTGTTAATTATATATATATATATTATATATATATATATATATTTCCAGGAACAGATCGCTGAATTTGACTGGTATACATACAGTGAACTTGAAAGGAACTTGTACGCTTTTGAGAGCTCGATTGGTCAAGCTGTCCATTAAAGTTCTGTTTTTGATCAGGGCATGGGACCGAATCCTTACCCAGCCGGTACCATTTATCATAAAGGAATTTCCAGCAATTGTTCAACCCCAAAGGTATAATTCGATAGTATATTATATCGGTTAAAATCATTAGAGTTTCTGATATATCTATCTAAATATCTATCATCTATATATCTATATATCTATGTATCAATATATATATATATATATATATACATAAACATGTATATATATATATATATATATGTATATATATATATACTAAATATATATATATATATATATATATATGTATATATATATATATATATTTATATATATAAACATATATTATATATATATAATATATATGATAAATTTTGCACATTTAGACGTGTTTTTCATATTCAAATAAGCCATATATATTTTTGATACATTAATGTCTGGATTCTCTTAACGACCTCGGGATCAGAGCCCCAGGCGAAATCACACAAAGACAAGAGCTTGGGCCCGGCCAGGAATCGAACCCTGGTCGTCAAGCATGTATAGACAGTGACTAAGCCACTTGGCCACGAAGTGGCTTAGTCACTTTCTATACAAGCTTGCCGACCAGGGTTCGATTCTCGGCCGGACCCAAGCTCTTGTCTTTGTGTGATTTCGCCTGGGGCTCTGATCCGAGGTTGTTAAGAGAATCCAGACATTAATGTATCAAAAATATATATGGCTTATTTGTAATATATATATATATATATATATATAGGTAATGAAGTAAGTTACAACTACACATTAATATCGAATTCTCTTAGCATTGGTTTTTAAACGCTTATGGAACTTTCTTTACAAATAGATATATCTACCCTCAGGGACTCAAACCTTTGACCGATACAAATACGGATAAACATTAGACTATTCTATTTTTAGAAGCCTAAACTTTAATCCTAATTCATAAGGTATTTGCAAGTTATTTGAAAAACCCTTTTATTACTTTTAAAAAATATCTATTAACCTCTATTTACATGCAACATCCTATCATCTTTGTTAACCTTTGTATCGAATAAAAATGTAAAATAAGGGAAACCTTTCTTGTGATTTCTTGGAAGTGATTTGATCCTACGTCGATATCGTTATATAAGAAAAACTGCCTCTGATACAAACATTAGTATAAAGCAAAACATTATTTTGATTCTTATCAATCCTATAGATATCATAACCGTGTATACTCCATTTTGTCTCTCCCTACTTCCTTATTCAATTGTATGCCTATTGCCATATTGCTTAAAATCATCTCGATCAATATTCTAACTAATTAGAATAAATGTTGAGATATAATTATCCAATATCATCAATAGCTTCATACAACATGCACACTTTATCCATAAAAAATGAACATTGGCTGTTCATGTTTTAGGTATGCTCCCTCGCTTCTGCTTCATTTTCAGAGATCATCAGCATAGTTATCTTGTACGCCCACGTTTGAGTTTTCTGCAAACATTCTCGATTATTTAGGAGATACAAGAATGTATATCGCCTAAAATCGACTGAAAGCTGCAGTAGAGCTCAGTGATTAGTGCTGTGACATTCGTGTGTTTACAAGTTTTTTAACTTACACTCTATTTAGTATTCAAAATCTCGTTCACTCGCCCATACCTCTACGTTCAAGTTTTTTCTAAACTGTGCATGCGCAGTGCATTATGTGCGACATAGTTTTCCTTGTCATGACTACATCACTGTACCAGAGAAATGCACTCGGATACGGGCGTTGTTAAAACACCAATTGCTAATGCCCATGGAATTCTCAGGACCTGGTACTCTTGCTGATGTCAAGGAAGACCTTGCTTCAAGTGATAATAATTCTGAGGAACCCCTGCTTACACAGGAACACTGGCCACGACTTGTGTCTACTAAATCTCATAAGACTACCCCTGCTGTTACAGCCCCTGGCCTGATAGACCATTCCTCTATCTACAACAAACGATGTATTGAGTATGATTCAGTTAACAGTGATGAGCCATGATCGCCTACAGCTAAAAAAAAGTGTGTTGCTTCTTCCTCCCAAAGTAAAGTTCTGAATTATTCCTTGCCTCGACCAGCTATCCGGAATATACCTACCATGGCTAAAAACCTGTTCTCCCTGCATTTGCTTCACGTGCTGAATACATAAAGCTCCTAATTTGAGAGATTCCGGGGGTTAATGGGAAGCTTCACTGACTATCGGAGGTTACCAAGATGTTCAGTTTCAACCGGGATTTGGCTAAAGTTAATATGTCTGCAGTCACTTCTTGATTTTCATATATATCCAGGATTCGTCTGGATATAATAAATAGGGTCCAGGGTTTTGAGGTTCTGTCACTTGTGTTAAATGTCCAGGATGCTGTAAACAGACCCCGTCAGTTCTTTCATATTTCATCACTCGATAGCTTGTGGTGGTAGACCTTTCATTAACTTAGGAACTAACGGGACTGTATACTATAGGTCACTTCCTAAAGGATGGGAAGTCTATCAATCGTATTGTTATCACTTTGAGCCCTCCATATCCACCCCTGCCTTATGTTAACGTCTGCTTCATGTGAACTATGCAGGATGCCAAACGAAAAACCGTGGTGATTCAAATGATGGGGTATCAGTCACATCTCAAAATACTGTGCTAACACTTAAAAGTGTGCATTTTGCGCTGCTGAGCATGACAGTCGGGCATGCTCTCATTACCCCCCTGTACACCTGTTATGTATTATTGTAATCATGTACTGTATTACTTTAAGTTTTATATGTATTGCGCAACATTGCATCATATTGCATGGATAAAACCTGTTATGCTTTGTATATAGGTGAAATGATTTATTTTGATATTAGGATTCAAGCATTTATTAATTAACTAGGATGTGATTCTTTATAGTTTTGTACAGGAGTAGGAATTAAGTCTTTTGAGAGCGATGCTCTTTTGTTGTTTGGTAATGTTTTGGTTTGTCAGATTATTCATGACGCTCCACACACACTTGAGAGATGGCTGTCACAGAGCAATGTAGTCACAAGAAATCATTAAACATGTTTTTTAAGAATACCAACATATCATTAAGTCCCACCAAGAAAATTGACAACTTCATATGGGATCAGCTCAGGAATAATTACTAATAATTCTTCACTAATTGCAGGTGAGCATTATGGTGACTTCATTAGACCTCCTATAACCCAAAACCACTATTGGCGACGCTCAGGAGGACGAACACACGCTGAAGAAACATTGGAGCTTTTGTAGATCGATGGCCAGCAGAAGAAAAGGAGCTTTTGTAGATCCATGGACAGGAGAAGAAGAAAAAGGCCAATGAAGATTTCCCAAACAGCAGAACAGTGGAATTTCATCAAAGCAAGCAAACAAAAGGAAATTTTTTTTTTAAGGTTGGGTAGGATACATAAAAAGGTAAGATACAAAGTGACTTCTGAGCAGTAACCTATTGTAGGTATTAAGGTAAGAATCAGAATGCCTCTTGACATTGAACATCCTGAACGATATAGCATCACTGCTGAGCCCAATTCTGTTGCAACACGATGGCAACAGTGGTGTGAGGAATTTAAGATTTATTTAGAAGCATTAGGGAACATGAAAGATGCCCAAAAGAAGGAATTATTACTTCATACAGCAGGTAGGGAAGTTTGGAAGTGTTTAATACATTGCAACCTACAGATGACACAAGTGAAGCTGTAAATAGGGCTCTTAACACATATTTTGCTCCTCAGGTAAATACATTTTTTGAAAGATATCAATTTACTGCACAAGAACATCAAATAGAAAATGAAAGTTTAGATGCATTTGTGACTAGACTAAAGAATTTATCTGTTTCATGTGAATTTCTAGAGTTAAAAATTTTTATCATAGACTAAACCACTTGGCCACGTGGTTTAGTAATTATCTATTCAAGTTTCCCGTAACAGGGTTCGACTCCCAGCCGGTCACAAGCTCTTGTCTTTGTGTGATTTCGCCTGGGGGTCTGATCGCGAGGTCG
>NC_090738.1:81108495-81115995 GCF_036898095.1 Palaemon carinicauda
ATGTAAGTAATAATAACAGAAACGTGTTTTTAAAATAAGGCTATTCCACTTGGCCATTCATAGCACAGCTTTGAATAAAGGCTTGCCAGAAAATCGAGAAAAGTCCTAACTAATACTGCACTATAGCAGTCTGTAAAATCCTGCAGGATTCTGCATAATACAAATAAATATTCTTTTCATCTATTTCGGCGTTTCCTGTCCACTCTTGCAACATTAAAGTTCCTGAAATTTGAGCACCATCATTCAGTATTGCGCGAGGTTCTGTTAGGTTATAACAGAGAAGCGAGATGAATACAACTGGCAGTTCCGAGTAAGAATGTCCCAAATATTAGAAAAATACTAAAGGGAAAATGCAAGTTTAAACACGTCTTGTTATCAGTCCGGGGGCAGAATGAGATATACAAAAATAGAAATACCGCTACAGTGTATGAGCGTGTGTGAAGCACTCGTAGTACATAGCTCCCCACCTAAAAGAAACTTACATGTGAAATTTGGCTTCCTGCTCTTGAGAAACGCACTATAGGCAGGTCTCCTTGCTGGAGATACTCAGGTTTAAGGTGATCAAAGAAGACTCAGTCTTTTTTGCCACGAATATTAGTCAAAAATGGCTTCGATACGGGATGGATCACAAGGAAAGGTCCAGTGAAAGGCACCTATAGCGGTGGCTTGCTGGTGTAATTGTGCAGGGAAATATGTGATTCCTTGTGTAAATCTGTAGTTATGGGTTGCTTAACCAAGTGTTGTAATTCTGGCAGCATGGAGTATATCTCCCCACAACATGATATATTAGTTGGAGATTGTCAGAGGAGGTTGCAGACAGAAAAACTTCGGAAAGGACAAAAAATGGGTCACCCTAAACCCTTCAAGTTATCCAGACATCCATGGCGTCATGGTATTTAGCCAAAGGAGGATCCATGAAAGCTTAGTAAACTAATTATAGTCATTCCATGGGAAGACTGCAACTGTTTTAATGCTAAGATGAAAATGTTCAACCATTCCATAGGCTGCAGAGTTGTAGGTGGTTGTCCGATGTAGGGAGAACCAGAGAAGATTTTCTAATGATGTCCACGATCTAGTGGTAAAAGTGGTACCCTTGTCAGAAGAACAGAAGAAATATGCTCAAGGATACCAAATCTCACGATCAACTGTAAGAGTTAGGTGGATGTACATGATGGGGACATTGCAGTTTGATGGCTTGGGGTCATTGACGGGAGAGGTCCATGAAGGAAAAAAAGTATGGATGTCTTTTTAATGTGCACTGGGGACCTACTATGTCTAAGTGAATCTGGGGAAAATCTAGATGACATAGAGGAAAGGTGCCTACACCCTAATCCCTGCATCAATGTACTTTAAAATTTTGGCATGGAGTACAAGTGCGGACCAATCAGTAGCATCCTATGTAATGCCATATCATATGAACTTTGTCTCCAGTAGCCTAGCAATAGATTGGTACAATGACCTATTACTGCATGTTATCGACGGTCATGGTCTACTAGTACTGACATCACATATGAGGATGGCGTTTGAGTCTTCGAAGGTGACGTCTTTCATACAGAGGTATGTGCAGGATGTCCTATATTCTTGGAACTCTAGATCTTTTTTCTTGTTCTGCCAGATCTTTGTAATCCAATCTCAGGTGAAAGGCGGCAATTATGTTTCTTGAAAGGGCATAGGTAACACAATTGATTTTCCGAGGAATATGATGAAGGGTACAGTTGTATTCAGACACATTGGAGAAATGTCAGAGTGGACGGGCGAAACAATCACGCAACAGCGGTATGTGGTCCATGTGAATGATGAAGGGCGTAAATTCTAAGAAATGGCGAAAGTGACGGGAACTAAACGCACAAATAGTAATTCACGGTTGAAGGTAGAGTAGTCGTATTATGCCTTTTACAGTTTTCTACTGAAGAATGCCCAAGCTTGAGTGGAGCCATTGACCCCCTGCTCAAGTACAGCACTATTAATGACATTGATGTTATCGGTGGGGAGAAGGAGAGGAGCATATGACACAGGAAAAGGGAGAGCAGTAGCAGTTGATAGGGTATTTGTTTTTCAGGAGGCCGCTTCTAAAGATGGACCCAACTTCAGGGCTTTCCCTTGAGGGAGGAGAAGAGCACACATGTGACTGTGATGCCATGAATTTTTGTAGTTCATGAGAGTCGAGAGGGTGGAGAAGTTCAGAACAGCTACTACCTTTTCAGGTAGGGTGTGGGCTCTTTCTGGAGTGATTTAGTGCCTCAAGAACGATACTTTGTTGGCGCCAGAGGTACACTTGCCTTACCAAACTACAAGGGTGTTCTATTGCTGGCGTCTAGAACAATGCGTAGGTGATGGGGTGTTCCTCTTTGGAGGGGCCATGTGTGCCTGATAACATCATTTCATGAAGTGAAGTGTGGAGAAAACCTTCACTTTGTGCAAGTAGGAAGTAATATCAGCATGGCTTCAAAGGGCCTAGGAATCTGGTTTTGTCTCCAATTTCAGATGTCTATAATTTTCACAAGGATTTAGGGACCATTGTTTTTTGGGGACAATGCTCAATGATGACGATCATGAGCAAGAGTTTGTTTTGTGGCTGCCAAACAATCCGGTGCCAGATGACTAAATCTGCTGAAAACTGCAAGATCTGTCGTCTCGATATGGTGATAAATAACATGTTTTGTAGGAAGAGTGGGTCTTTGGCAAAGTTCTTAATGGAGAACATTTCGTTACAACATGAGGAGGCGAATAACGGCATCAGTGAGTGTCCTAATGTCGAGAGTGAGGACAAAGAGGCTGGTTGAAGATGTGTCAAGGAGTAGGAGCCTGCGATGATTAACCGTTAATGAACAATATCAAATAGGAGGTGGAAATGTGAAAGCAAATCTACACCAAGGATTTGCAATATGATGTCAGCAACTAGAAGTTTCCAATGATATATGGCACTCCCAGGCATTAATATGAGGGTCTTGTACCTTTGGGGGGGGTATCGCAGATCTGTTGTCAGCTATATGGTGGAAGTCAACAGAAACTCATTGACAATGTCGTCACAGAGAATGGCCTAAAGTAGAAAAAAAAGGGCAATAACTAGTTTCTACCAACAATTTTCCGTACTTACATCGTGTAAAAAAAAAAAAAAATAGTGATAGGGGAGGCCACAGCCCCAAGTGATAGCCTACTTACAAATTTTTTCACCACTGACAAGTGATCAAATACTTCTTTGCACCAGCCATGAATCTGGAATGGTAGTAGCATAACTGTGGGAAAATGGAATCAGTTAGTGTCTGGAGATGTCGTTGGTTGGGGCGTTAGCGAGGGATGGCATATGTCGGTGGTGGGTAGCTTTGTCACCAATCAAGCACGTCAGGGGTGGCCATCAATATCCTACCACATTTCATCCTATAGCATTCACATCATATTCGGTCAATAATGAATAGTTTTCGTCTTCGTCAGTAGTGGTGTAGACAGAGGTCTTGAAGGTGATGAAGTGGTTGTACATGAGCGCGTCGACTTTGGTTATCAGGTCCTTCATGTGTAAAATATCGAAATCGGGGATGGCTATTCGTACAGGTGTGGTGGGCATCGTACCTTAGAGCAAGAAGTGGTTCATCTCTTAAGGAAAGCTGTTTGCTGCTGGTTACTGGTGAGTGATGCTGGTCATTTCCTTTTATCCGAGTGAAGGCTTTTCAGCTTTAATGGTTTTTGGCAGAGCTGAAAAAGCTTGGACATACAAGCGGCTGGCAATAACAAACACTGCTTGAGGAGGTATGCTTTAAGGGTGCTGTATGCTATTGGGGTGTCCCCTTTGTCGCAAAGCCAATTCGGAGATTTCTGAAAAAGTTTCCTTTGTGAACGCCGGAGGGCATATTCTGTTTTGGTGCTTGGAAAATTAACGCCATTGATGAGAAACTGAGCCTCGGTATGCTGAAAGCCTGTGAATGGCTCTTTACTGACAAATCTCAGTATTTTAATGGATGTGGCGTGCATAGAAGTGTCAGGGTCACAGTGTGTCCTTAACAAATAGTAGGGCAGAGCAGTAAGGGAAATGGTGGGAGGTAGCTGGTCACTCCGGGGTCAGCAATTTTATGAGTTTGCTGTTAAGTTGTAACAGAGAGACGAGATGAGTGCAACTTACTTTAATTCAATAGATAATGAGCTTATATATAAGTAGTTCCGAATAAGAATGACAAAGAAATTCAAATTGACTATTGCATGAGAAGGCAAGCTTAATTAGGGTCTGTTAATAGTGTAATGGAGAGCAAGATATAAAAAAAAAAAAAAATACTGGTTTAGTGTACGAGCGTTTCTGAAACACATGTGGTACAATATTATAGGGTACTTCATATTGTTCGGTGTTGTTTTTGGTATTGAGTTTAGGCAGGTTCTTTCGGCATTTTAATATTATAGTCCGCTGTATATACAGATAATTGCAATGGTTGTTGTAACTGTTAAATGATGCAGCATATTTTGAATAATGAACGAGATACCTCGTTAATAATTGATTGCATCAACATTTTCAATATTTGAATAATTTCTCTAAATATAGGTTTAGACGTTCGTTGATACTTTTAATTAAAAAAAAAAAAAAAACTCCTGATATCTTTTTGCAATAGATATCAAGATGGATTTCCTATTCGACAGATTCCTAGTTATTTTTGAGAAAAATATTAATACTAAATTCAGAGAAAAATTTATCATTAAAATCATTGATAATATATGACTAAGATATGTGATTTTTAAGATCCCAAGAGAAACCTTACATTCCATATTTAGCGAATGCATTAGGTTTTATTGGTTTAACGAGGAAAAACATATTTATATCGGAGGTTAAATCTGTTTTACTATAATAATGCAATATCTGTTCATATTAATGTATCCAGTTACCAGTGTGAAGAGTCGGAAAACCAATTGTTTTTTTATATAGATAATAGTGTCCAGCATTGACCTTAAAGATTCAGCAAAAAAGGAAGTATATTTTTCTTTAAATCTCAATAAGCTAGAGATCTTTTCTATGTAAACGAATGACGTCCATAAAAAAAATGCTCTGTTTTTTTTGTAACAAATGAAAACAGTAAATAAGTTTAAAATGTTAATAAAAAAAGACCGGGAAAGAAAAATATATTGCCTTTACATAACTCCACATAACTGATGGTAATGAAAAATTACATGTAACTTTTATTTGGGGAAAAGAAAATCAAATATCAGTATCATCCTGAATATTAGAAGAACTAACTTCCGAGTAGAAACGCAGCAAAATTGATGGACAGTAGCAATTTCAGATTCTTGTTAAAAAGAAATCCCACCTGTGCTATCTAGAAATTTAGCGATAATTTTATCTACCTTTTACACCTGATAATTTTGAGAAAAGGTTCACATTTCTTTGTAATCCATGTTAAAAATCAGTAGAATTCCAATTCACAAAGTAAATCTTAAAAACTTATAGCCTAGAGTTTCATAGTGAAGAACAGTAGGTGGAGAAAAGCAATTTCATCTCAGCTTTATTGGAATTCCTGAGTTGGACAAAACATTCAGTAAAGCTATAAGGCCTTTTTATGCATTGTATTTTACTTCAAATTACTCTTTTCATTCACAGACGTAGAATGAAAAAATAATGGAAGTCATGGGTTGAGAGATAATCTTGGTATAAGCATATATTATCTAATCATACTGAAATTGATCCTTAACTTACAACTTTAGTATAGGACGAGAGTGGAGACTAATACTAGCAGAGAATATCTCTATTTACTACTCTCTGTATGTATGTATGTATGTATGTACATATATATATATATATATATATATATATATATATATATATATATATATATATATATATATATATATATAAACATATATATATATATATATATATATATATATATATATATATATATATATATATATATATATATATATATATATATATATATATATATATATATATATATATATATATATATATATATATATATATATATATATATATATATATATATGAGTATCTTACGTTTATCATCATGCACAAATGTTGGTGGTTTTTGTTGTATTGGCTTCAAAATTATATTAGAATGCTCTGAATTTCAACCTTTGGATTTACTAACCAAATGTTCATTATTATTATTATTATTATTATTATTATTATTATTATTATTATTATTATTATTATTATTATTATTATTATTATTATTATTATTATTATTATTATTATTATAGTAGATCCTCTTTCAGGCAAGTTTTGTTAGAAATAATGACTGCCTCAGTTGCATTGATCTTATACACTGTCTTTTCAATAGCTCTTATTATGTTTTTTTTTTTTTTCAGGATTATTGCATACAGCCAGTAATTAGGGAAAAGTCCTCCTTCATGATGCGTAGTCAAATTCCGGAATACTCGGCTAATCAACGTAAGGTAAACTTTACAAGGCTATCTGTACCCATAAGGACCGTGACTGGTCTAAGAGGTTGTGGACTATTCACAAGTAGCCTATTGACATATATGGACACAAACTTCGTATACCTGAAACCAAGCAGGACTATATCAATATTTCATCCTATATCCCTACTGCTACTCAGGATGAAATCCTTCAGATAGGACTAATTTGTCACTTCTTATCACACTTCAAACCCACAGACAAGAGGCTAGAAGTCGAACTTTTAATCAACTCTGTCTTCAGTCACCAGGAGAAAGGGGCACTAAGAACTACTGATGACCTCCAACCTCTACTCTTTGCTGGAGCTCTTACAGATCGTGGATGATACGCCTGTGGCATTGTCTCCAGTGACATGAGGGAGGCAGCCAAGAAGCTGAGGATGGAGGCCCATGTGACCGTGAGGAGAGTCCACTAAACTACTGCCTTTGTCCTGATAGACAAGGAAGAGTATCACAGGAAACTTGACCTGATTCTTCCAAGTTTGGATATCTCTCCTACAACCCTCTAGAGGAGATCAAGAGAGAAGCTAACAAGATTATCAATGCAGCCACAAACTCCGTCCACATCCAGACCATCACCGGCAACCCACTCTGACCTATTATTAGCCACTGCCCAATGCTGACGTACCACAGGGCAAAAAGACTCAACAACCTTATTTTCCGGACGAGTACAACGTCCCCTCATCTGCTGAGTTCCTCAGTAACCTTAAAGGATCCCCCAATACTGGCACTATCGCTTCCCCAGACGTGAAGTCCCTCTTTACAAACACTTGTTGGAGAGACCATCGACTTGATCCTGGAGGGAGTCTACAGGGACCCATTTATTCCTAACCTGAACATCCCTGAGGAGGCCATCCACACTCTGCTTAAAATATGCACGGAGAAGGCCTGTTTTACCACACGCAGGATCCGCACCTACATACAATAGAATGGTATAGCGATGGGTTTCTCCCCTTGGTGTGCTCTTTGCCTACTTTCATATGGGAGTTGTTGAAGAGTGTTTTTTTTCACGGATACGTCATCCAGACGTGTACGTGAGATAAAGAGATGATACTTTTGTCATGCTCTTTCTACACATGACATCTAAACTCT
>NC_090738.1:81120995-81130995 GCF_036898095.1 Palaemon carinicauda
TTGGAGACTTAGGGAACGAGGGAAATGTGGTTAAAAGGAGAAAACAAAACATATCAAATGATATTTGGGATACTATAAAAAGGAGACAAAGACGGAAATTAATTTTTGAAAGTTTCGAGGAAGTAATGAAAATGTCACGGTAGAGCATGGTAAGTATTCCAGTATTGTTGGTGCAGTGCAAAGATAAGCCAAGAATGACCAGAGAAAGTATTTAAACAGGAAAGCAGACAATGCTGACAAAGCTATGAATTCAGGGAGTGACTATGATGTAAAAATTGCTCACCGAATTAATATTGAAATCTATACTGGGGCGAGGAAGGAGAAAGATATACACATAAAAATGAGGGATGGATATATTACAACAACAAAAAATGAAAAAAAAAGGCAATGTTGGATGGAGAACTTTAGTGTGGTGATGAATATGAGATATGAAGGGAATAATTTGATTGATATACTTGAAGCTGAAGACCTTGATGTGCCCATAAATGAATTCAGTGTTTGACGCCAAAGCTTTCATTAAAAAAAAAAAAAAAAAAAAAAAAAAAAAAAAAAAAAAAAAAAAAAACTAGAGGGATGGAAAGCCTCTGAATACGACGGAATAACTGCTGAGATGATTTTGGCGGAAATTGAAGTGACTCCCAAAATAACTAAAATTATATCCTAGAACGTGGCGTGAAGAAGCAAAACCTGAAAAATGGGATCTAGGGGTGTTCGTGTAAATGAAAAAAAAAAAAAAAGATATCTGACTAATTTCAATAATTTCAGGAGCATCACACTTACGATAGTGGTCATGAAAATATATATCATGCTCATTCTAAGGAGACTAGAGAGAAAGATTGATGAAAACCTGAGAGATGAAACAACCTGATTCAGAAAAGGTAAAAGTTGTATTGACTCATTTTAATTTTAAGACATACACTGCAATGTTAAGAATATAGAAATGACATTTATGGACAATGAAAAAGCCTCCCATATGTGCATCAGCCAATTTCATGGGGCCCTGCGTTATTATATATTACCTCTTAAATATGTGTGTGAATTTGATCAAGTCTGTTCCTGAACTTAGAAAGTGCAAACTTAATGTTAGTGGAGCCCTTTTAAATGAATTTCCAATGAACATGCTATTGACTGTTTTATCATTGAAATTGAACAATCTAGGTTGGTTCTGGTTGAGTATAATTACACAAATAATAAAAAAAAAATTATCTTAATGCATGATATATGAACTTCACCGCTTCACACTTGTGGGTAATACCATTAGCTCATCAACTGATTATTGAAATGCATATGAGAGTCTGTTTTTTTTTTTTTTTTTTTTTTTTTTTTTTTTGGTAACTGTGGGTGAATGTCTGTGCATGTACGTTACGTCTATAAAGAATCTAAAAGTTCTTATGGGGACACTCCATGCTTAGAACTAGTTTGATATCCAATATTAAATATTCCCTATTATTAATTATACCACTGATTCATGGACCTTACAATCTTTGGGTCACGAGTCATAGGAGGCTATTACCTTTTCCTCCCTGGTTCTAACATGGGTGGAGGATGATCAATACCTAACTCGTTTCCTCTCCCATTTATAATGCCGTGCTTTTTATGAGCATATAAGTAGATGCTCACGTTTTGATAGGACTGTCATGAGCCATTGCAGAGCTGTTAGATAGTGCCATCCATAAGCATATATCTCCAGAAAGGTTACAGGGATTCCCGCACAAACCCCGAGCAGTCTTATGGTAGGTATAAGCCACCACACTTATACAAGGTTACACAGCTCCTTGCCTTAATGTATCTTGGCCTTGGGCCGCAGATGGTTATAATACAGCTTTATTTTAATCTTTCTTAACTTTAAGCAGAACCGACTTCATGAGAACAAGGCAAATATTATTGTATCAGATTCTGGTAGTTCACAGCAAAAAGGCAAAACTAAACGTAGTCATTTTCAGGTTATGACTTTTTCACGACGAATCCGATGTAATGTGAAAGAATCTTAATGGATACAGCTTGTTACTTAAATGTGGAGAAAACTGGACCTACTCTCTTGATGGACACAAAAAAAAAAAAAAAAAAAAAGCAGAACAGTCATTATAGATCGACGCAATCGGCTCAGTCCCTAAAATTTTATTGATGCTCAGGATATGAAGAATCATGTATAATTTTTCCAAATAAATCTTCTTTGATACTAATATTACTAGATTCTCTTTAAGGTGTTTTAAAAGGGAAATTTATGAGAGTATATTCAAACTTTACAGGTTGCACACAAATATTGAATATTGGTGTTTATTATTAACATTACCATAAAATGAAGGTAAATAGGAGAATAATTTTCGTTAAACGGACGAAAACAAAGAAATAAGCGATAATTAAAATACTATAATTAATATGGATTTCACTCGTTATACAAAATTTATTTAAAGTATTTGCATAGCGAATTAATCTTTATTAAAATGTGTGTTCTCTATCTCAGGTGTTGTTTGTTGATAATTTTCCATCCCATTGTCATCTGCTTATATACATCCATACACTCTTCAGCATACAACATTTTTGCTTTTATTGTGGGTGACATCAGAAAACTATATGTTTTTTTTTTGGGCTCAAGCTATGTCGTCCTGATGGAAGTTCCTTAAAGTAGCTTCCTAAGGGATATATGTACTACAGTGATATTCCCAGAGAATTTTACCTTTAGGTATCCAGAATTCAAACTCCTGGCACGAATATCCTTAAAGTTTCTCTCAAGGATATCGTATAATATCAGAGGACGTATTCTTGACCAGCCACATAGCAATCTGCACCCCTAATAGTGTTTACGCTTCGAGGAGGTGTGGCAAAATAAAAGGGAGCCGTATCAAGGCTACCCTGTTCTCGTACTACTATTGACTATGATAACAGCGCCATTCTCACGATGGCGGATATTCCTTATTTTGTAGCGATTTCGCTCGGTGGTATTCCCTGCTGGTCTAACTTTTTGATCGTTTTAAAGGATTATAATTATGCTTTTTCCATCTTCTTCCGCCTCCGGAAAGTTGAGTATCGGGTCTTTACTATGAGTATAATTTAGCTCCCGTTTGACAATGAAATTAGTGTAATTTATTGTGCTTAAGAGCTAGGCCAGTTACTGGAGGCGCCATGGGCGCCGTCGTTCGTTAGGCTTGTTTTATTTAGATAGCAGAACGACATCCAGTTTAAATAGCCTTATTTAATTATTTTAATTATTTAGCTATTTAGGCAATTTTTCTCGTAAATATTTGATAATGTGCATAATTTCACTGTCTCTATCGATCATATAGTTAGAGTCTCGGTGATTTAGGCAATCGAGATCTCGTCTAGCCTAGGTATCCTAACCTAGGCGTTTGACTATATGTTCAAACATCCCCCAGTTACCCTCGTGTATTGTTTTCAATTCAGCGGAGACTGATACCTCCTAGAATTATATGAAACATTACACGTCTCCTCGGAGATTTAAGGGTAAACTCTTTCCCTCTGAGTGTAGCTTCAGGCTACGACCCTAATAGCCGTGCCTTGAATTCTATTCAGACATGACTAACCTAGGGTTTTTCCTGCCTCTTCTCTTAAACCGCTGGTTGTGGTATACTAGCAGGTTTTGGGATTTAGTCAGAATCTCAGAGTATTTAGTCTTATGTCGGCGACCTGCCGGCAGGGTGAATGAGTTGTATAATACCATAATTCCCCTATCGGCTAAGCTGCCGGTAATAGAGGTTAGCCCTCCCTAGCCGCACTTGAAGTAGTGGTAGGATACTAGTCCTGCTCTGCAGTCCTCTAGGCTGGAGAGTGATCTTTTGCCTAGGATGACGTGGCACTGGAACTCTTAACTGTGTCTGCAATCTCTAGGATGGAGAACTGAGACTCTCCTATCACCTAAGATTCTGCCGATACTGAAACAGAGTTTCTTTTAACGGGTGGTGGGACTGACAATTTTGCCAGTTCCTTCCACACTCTATACAGGACCCTGTTCCCTAACCCTCTGTCCACTTTTGATGGCCGAGCCATTGTCTTTCTTTGGGCCGGCATCTTGCAACCTTACCATTGCCGGTAGGTTGCCAGAGCCGGCCAGACTCCCTCTCTAGCCATGACATTGGCTGATGGCAATGCATACTGCCGGCAACCACATCATCTGTCGGCAGGTATGGTCCCTACCATTAGCCGATGACTGTCGGCAGCCAAGATGGCTGTCGGCAGCGGCTGCGGCAACTGGCGGCTGGCGGTGGCTGGCGGCTGACGGCGGCCATGATGGCTGAGAGTTGGAAGTCCCTTGCTTTCCCCAAGGTTCCTCAGTTCTCACTTGGAGTATTATTCAGGAGTTCTGTTGCCGGTTTACTGCCGGCCAGAGCAGTACAGATAAGTGCTGACTTAGATGGCAGCACGCCGACTGTACTTATACTCCCAGAGGCTAGCTTTCTGGCAGTGTATTGGTGGCACCTTCCTGGCAATAGTACTATAGCTGGATGGAAGCTTGAATGGCATATTCTCCCCTTCCATTGGAACCTTCTATTCGGAAGAAAGGCGGTAAAATGAGACTTTTACATCCTTAATTACTATATACATACACAGTAAAGTAGTAGCCTTTCCTCCATGCTATCTCTCTCTCTCTAGCTAGCATACTAAATATGCCGGCAAGACCTAGTTATGCCGGCTACATGCCGGCTGAACTACAGTATATGTTATACAAGTAGCCAGTATATCTACAGTATAGAATATACTGCAGATAAAAAACTACAATATATTTTATACTAGTAGTTATTTCCAATATATCTTGGATATCCAACACAGGCATTTGCTGAACCCAATCCCATATTAAATGAATATGATTTCTTCAACATCCTGATTAAGAATTAGTATTCAGATTACCCTACAATATTAAATAACTTCAAGGCAGAAGTGATACACTCCTAACCCTTAAAGGGTAGATCCTTTATCCTTGAGTCTCCCTGATCAGGAAACTCTATTTTTTAATATTGTAAGGAAGGCTACAGCAAATAGGCTAAGTGGGATATACAAATATATGTCTTTAATATCCCTAGTCCAACTGGCTTCATGCTTGATGGACCGTACTGTCATATGCTACTATGAAGGCAGCATAATGACTAGACTACAATACATGATGTAAAGTAGCCAGTAAATTGCAGTATAGACTTACTGCAAATAGAAAACTACAGTACCATTATTCAGTAGTAATTTCTAACATACCTTGGGTACCCTTGTACGAGTATTCCACTGGTACCGCTCATATATTAAATTGATAGTTTTCTACAATATTCTGATTGAGAATCAGTCATCCTGACCCCACAGTATTAACATTATTTTGGGACAGTGAACTGGTACTTCTCTACCCCTAGGGGTATGAGCCCTTCTACTTGGAGTTACTCAATAGAGGAACCCCCATGTAGTTAATACTGAGCGGAGGTAACAGCATTTGCTTGCCGGGGTACACAAGTATGTATCTCCTACTATCCTTTTATAGCTTACTATCTTAAGCTATTCTGTTGTAGATGACCTTTGCATGTTGATTATCAGGGAGATAATCCTTTGTATACTCATTTTGTTTTCCTTTCTTTACAGGAGGAACACCAGATACCTTGTGCTGCAGTCCTCTGCAAGGACAAGAGTGAGTGTTTTTACTTGCAGGTTTCATGCCCCCTGCAATATTATTTCAGGATCCCTACATTATTGGAACCCTCAGGTTTGCAATATATGTCGGACATTAATGTCTGAAGGTTTTGAAAATCCCAAGTCTACGGAAACTAGGGATACAGCTCAATACAAGTTACGCAACTGGGTGAGAGGCTTCCAAAAAATTTCTCCGGGACCCTTCCTACTTAATGATAGGATGCGTAAGCTACTATTTCCGAAAGCAAGCAAGGAAATAGTATTGCCTCAGGAGCCAACTACATCCCCTGACGGCCAGAAAACCTTTGTAATTAAGGGCAAGAAGTGCCCCAAGGTAGAAGAGATAAATGTTGTGTCGGAATTTACTCCCCCTATGCCGGCTATAGAGCCATCAATGTCGACATCTTCGTCATCTACTCCTCTATTGGATAAAATGGTTCAATTATGTATCCAACTGAAGAATCAGATAGAGGGCTTTCATAAACAATAAGAAAAGCAGGAAAAAAACCGCAAGATAGAGCCTCGCAAAGCTTCTCTTGTCGCTTCCCAGGGGTCAGTCAAACGACCCATGGATCAAGACCTACCAACATGCTCCAAAACCAATCCCTTGAGGTTTGTGGAGAAGATGCCGATTTTAAATAGCCATCTCTACATCTCAGAGAAAATGGGTGCTGTTCCTTTGGACAAAATTCAATTTTGGCCAAGCTTTGATGCTTTCCCTAATTGTTGGGTTCGACTGAAGTACGAACCAAATTCAAGGAAAGGAACAGAAACAAAGGAGGTCATGATTCTCAACCATAATAAGGCACAGACTATCCTTTCAGGTAGTCTGAAAAAGGCGGGTTATTCAGAGTCAAAGGTATTCTCACTGAATAACAGACATCCTTACTTTCTTGCTCCTTCTTCACTCTCATTCCTCTTTACGGGGAAGGCATTTTTATCTGTTGCCAAAGCGGTGGAGGCGGGTCGGCCATGTCCCACACTTGAAGAGTGCGAGCCTCTGTCACCAGCTTTTCCCGGACAGGAAAAGGATTGGAAAGAAGTCCATTTGACTTTTTCAGTAGGAAAATTAGACGCGGATGTTGCAAGTTGACAATTAAATGTATGTCTCCCTAAATTATCTGAGTTGCTCTTGCATAATGAACAAGAGACAAAGGAGAGACTTACGACCTCCCTTTCTCTACAAAACTACATAGAGTTGTGTTCAACCTACGAAAATACCCCAGACATGCTCATGGTCATAGCCAAAATGCATATGGCTACCTTAGTGAAGGACCTTTACGCCTTTATGAAGGCTAGGAGAGCATGTAAAGAGTTTGTGTTCGCTGCTGCAACAGTGAAACACGAACGAGGAAGCTAATATCTTCCAACATCTGGGGTAAAGACCTCTTCCCACACGAGGTAATTAAGAAAGTAATTATGAACGCCACCATGGAGAACATAAGTCTTCTCCAAAAATGGGGCATCCTTTCAAAGAAAAAATCTTCCATGGTTGTGGGTCCCCAACCTAAAAAGAAGATCGAAAATGCTAGAAATATCCTGGCTGCTCAACAACATCCCACTATTCCAGTGACAACAATGCCACAGGCAGATGGTCAAAAGTCTAAACCTACTGACTATTCGAAGCATGAAGACACTTTTGCTGGAGGAACATTCCTTCAGGATCGCAGGACCCTCGATCCTTCGGTCCAAAGCCTATTCAAGATGAGCCCTTGATGGGAAACAGAAATGTCCCCACCATCATTTCCTTACCTTCTCCTACAATTCAAAATGCTCCTGAAGGAGTATACCTGCGAGCTATAGAGCATTCGGGTGGTAAGAAAACTATAGCCCATTGAGTTCCAGGGAAGGCTGTTTTGTGTTCACGAGAAGGACTCAAGAAATCTCTGAGTCATTCTGAACTTGTCACCACTCAACAAGTTCATAGAAAACAGCGAGTTCTGAATGTTAATCCTTCCGAACATAAGGACCTTGTTCCAATTAGGGGTGTTCGTAGTCTTGTCAGACCTGAAAGGTGTCCTGCGGAACCTTCCAGTAAACCACCCCCCTTCCTCCTATCAATAATTCAAGTTACAGATAGTAACATTCATCCTAGGAAAGATACGTGTCGGACTCACAGTCCTAAGTATCTTCATAGGATTGGCAAACTTAGTCACATCAAAGTCAAGCCTAGAAATGGTTCAGGCATTTATATACCTGAACGAGACGCTGAGGTGGGCAGCACCCGAAGTGGCTAGATAAGCTTCTAGAAGTCTCGATTTTCTCCAGCTCAAGGGTTTCAATGGCTGAAAAACCATTGAAGCCCACAGTCACATCAACTCTCCTTTCCTTTGGGAATATAAAAGGAGCTCGCGAGGTCTGTCAGGAGACTCAGGTAATCAGTCAGATTTCCAAGACGCCAACAGGGACAAGCGCTGAACTTTCCCCAGTTCGCAATAGTGACAGACCTAGTGCAAAGAGCACAGCGGAAGATGCGTTAAGAGCCTGGAGAAAATACGCATCAAACGCTTGAAAAATTAGAAAAAGACTGATATCGGTCCCTCTTTAATCGCTTCTTCAACAAAAATTAAAGCATTAAAGTCCCAAGACTCTCTTGGTCCTATCATGAGTGGGGAAGCCCCCTCCACACAGATCAGACTTCTTACGACTGATCTGGGACACCGAAGCGATAATAAGACGTCACAATTGAACGTCTCATACTGTCTAGGTGAAGTTACCCATCCCTTTCTTGAAGGGATGGCACCTGCCAGCAGTTCATTTACAACTGATCCACAAGTTGACAGTGGATGCTCTATTTTGGTCCAAGCCGATAGAGTTGAAATGGTCCATGGACGCAGACCTATTCCCTCCCAGATGGGAACAAGTCCCGGAACTGCAATTCGACCTATTTATCACGAGCGTCTTCAAGAAACTACCTGCCCCACACGAGGATCCTCTAGTGGGGCTGATAGACGATGTGAAGAACTTGAAAATGAGGCTGGTCCTAGCTCTGATCCTAGGTTTATTTCTGAAGGCTCAGAAATTAACTGCCTTCGGTTTATCACAGAGAACCCAAACCCTTCATTTCATGATTTTCTTTCTCTTGCAGTTAGAAAAATATTTGGGATCTCAAAAGGCAGTATAGAATTCTTAGAAGAATACAAGGCTAAGTCAACTAGAAGACAATATGAGTCTTCCTGGAAAAAGTGGGTTGCGTTTGTGAAAGCAAAAGGACCGAAAGAAATTTCAATGAACTTCTGTCTGTCCTTCTTTATCCACCTTCATAACCAAGGTCTGGCGGCCAATACGATAAATACGTGCAAGTCAGCCTTGACTAAGCCTCTCCTGTATGCTTTTCAAGTGGATCTGGCGGATGAAATCTTTAATAAGATTCCGAAGGCATGCGCTAGGCTTAAGCCCGCAGTACCACCAAAGCCCATCTCTTGGTCTTTGGACAAGGTCCTACTTTATGCCTCATCTGTGAACAATGAAGATTGTTCTCTTAAGGATCTAACCCAAAAGATTATTTTTCTATTTGCTATAGCCTCTGGGTCTAGAGTTAGTTAAATAGTGGCCCTATCCAGAGATGAGGGTCACATTCAGTTTACGGAAGTGGGGAGAACTGAATCTCTTTCCTGATCCATCCTTTCTTACTAAAAACGAGCTACCCACTAAGAGATGGGGTCCCTGGAGAATCTGCCCTCTGAAGGAAGATAATCTCTCTATGTCCTGTAGACTGTCTTAAGGTCTATCTTCGTAGAACTTCAGACTTCAGGGGAGGACAGTTCTTTAAAGGAGAAACTTCTGGATAAAATTTATCCCTGATACAACTAAGGGCCAAGCTCACCTAATTTATTCGTAGAGCGGATCCGGACAGTACTTCCGCAGGTCATGATCCGAGAAAGATTGCTTCATCACTGAACTTCTTCCAGTATATGGACTTTGAGCGTCTTCGTTCATACACTAAATGGAAATCATCCAGAGTGTATCACAAACACTATGAAGAGCAAGTGCATGAACTGAAACACTTCGTTGTGGTGGCAGGTAGTGTATTAAAACCTGCCCCCTAATTACTGTGGTAAACAGTTTTTGGTTTGGGACCTCACATGTCCTCGCACATGTACTGGGTGAGAATCATCCAGAGTGTTCTACATACACTATGCTAAGTAAGTCCATGATCTGAAGCAGTATGTGGTGACGTCGGGTAGAATACTGAATCTGCTGTCTAATTCTACGATGAACAGCTAATTGACTGGGACTGTCAATTAAAGGGAGAAGCGGTCACCCTTCTTAGGTGTGACCGCTCTTGATTAAGTGTTACAATGGTGACACTAGCTCTGTTCAAAATCCCAGGTGTGGAATTATACAGATAGCACTAGTGCCGGTGTACGTAGTACAC
>NC_090738.1:81138495-81140995 GCF_036898095.1 Palaemon carinicauda
TTTTTTTTCCTATTAAAGCTTGCAAATTCAGGACACATATATATACAATATTTCTTTGCCACAGAAAATTAAAAGTATGATTGGAAGATATAATAATAAGTTTTAGGAAACATTTAAAGAACAATAATATATTGCAATACAACTAGAAAGCATTCATGATCTTGGGATGGTGGTAATATTATGAAATAATCTCTTGAATGAATATTAGTGAATATGTACGGCAGGCTTATCACTGCAAGAGATAAATTTGTCTGAATTACAATGTCGGGAAAAGGCTTTATTTAAACAAAACCTACAGTCGAATTTCTTGTGATGGAATTTTAAAAAATAAAATAAAATATGATGATAAATATACTTATTCAGTTTTATTAACTAGTAAATCTGGCTCATTCCATAATCAAAACAAATTCTATAAAATCCTCAATATTTTATCAATAATTTGCCTTCCACAAAATAGCTACTATATAATTTTTTGAGACTACTGACACTATCTCTATTTTCCTAGTTTCAGCAATTTATTGAATATACTTCACTATATAGATGGTACATTTGAGCAATTATTACACCGAAAAATCTGACCTAAAATACTTCACATAGTCTTATTAGGATTTAACGTTACTTCAGCTTACATCTTGAGCAATCAGTTCCAGACCGTAAGAAAGATCATTCGATCATAACAATGAAGAGAGACATATGAATAACAACACACACTCACATACAAGCAGAGAGAGAGAGAGAGAGAGAGAGAGAGAGAGAGCCGAGCGGCATTTTGAGCTGAATGTAAACATAATGTAAAATACGGTGAGAATCATATTAAGACTGTTGTATAAATCCTTCATAAGGGCAGTATCACATCAGCAACAGTTTTTGTTATATTAGACAACCGAAATCTTTTATGGAATATGCTGCATGTTTGCACAATAGGTACCATAACAAAGCATCTATATTTTCTGAATGATGAAACATTTTAAATTCAATACTTTCCGAAATCAATTCTTCCCTGCAAGAGCATTATATCATAAATAACTGAATATATTGGCTCCCGTGTAGGTTAAACTCCAACAATCTTTCACTCGCTCAATTCTTTGGCGTCACGGACACCTTAAACTCGTTAAAATACCTATCTTGTAGTACATTGAGTGGTTCTTCGGGCCATACTATAATGATGCGGGAGAAAATGTTCCCTTTAATAATCCAGTTTGCATCGTACTATGAAACTATATGTAACAGTTCCCTAAGTCACTCAACACAACGTCTGAGCCAGTATTGAACTTGATTGGTTTCTGATTTGTTTTGGTCGCTCCACCGGTGTCGCTCCTCCTAGTGTTGTACTTGTACTTGGATTGACGCGAGGTTAGTGTTGTTTGAGTGATTCTTAAATCTTTAAAATTGAGTGTAAGAAAAAGAAAGTACAGCTTGATAGAATTAGATTACTTCAAAACAAAAATTTAGCCACCATTGAAACTTCATACCCGGTTACATTTAGAATACCACATGCTAGAAAAACCACAGTCAATAGCTGAGAATCTTATTTTTTCATGCACCGAAGATATTGTACGTCTAAAGATTGGTCCTGAAGCAATAAATAAATTATCGCATCTATCCGTGTCAAACAAAATGATAAAACGAAGGATAACAAATAGGTACGATGATATTTTATGTCAATGATTTAGGGATTAAAAGAGAGTCAAACTAGGCTCTTCACCTCTGCAAACTTCAACCACTGCTACTGATATATATATATATATATATATGTATATATATATATATATATATAATTGTTGATATCTTCAGAGAACATTCGATCGAATGTGAGAAACTGCACGGAGTTTATACTGACGTGGCACCTGCAGTGGTCATACTGTAAAGTCTGGCTTCCAATTGTTAGTTAATAAGTGTCTCCAGAAGTAATCGGGACTCACTGCATGATTCATTGACAAGTAATAGCTACCAAGACGTTACCTGACTCATTCAAAGAAGTGCTTAACCGACCAATTGAAGCAGTAAATGTCGTTAAATGAACGCCACCTGCAACACGCCTCTTTAAAGTTTTATGAGAAGATATGGGCTCAACGCATGAAGCACTACTGTTTCACACAGGTAAGGGGGCTCTCGAAAGGAAGGTGCGGGAGAGATTTTTTGATTTGAGAGGAGGGCTAACAAATATTTCTTGCTTCTAAAAATACAAGTGAATAGGAATAATTGTTTACAGATTAATTTACGTTATGCAAATTGGCATAATTGGTCTACATTTTTTGAGATACTTAATAGTTTTAATACAGGATTAAAGGGTAAGGAAAATAAGAAAATATTTTAGTCTGGAAAGATAACGTCTTTTAAAATTTTACTGGAACTCAGGATCACCAAAATTACAAAAAAGAAATTATACAGGTTCCCAACACTTGCCCATTTTGATGAAGAAGCGCCAAATAAAATTAAAATCGATGACTTTAATGGCTGGATACAAGTGCATTTGAAAAATCTTACTGTTCAAATGAGA
>NC_090738.1:81143495-81150995 GCF_036898095.1 Palaemon carinicauda
AATAGCTATCTTCGCCCCGAACAGTATTAACGCTTCGAGGGGTTACAGTGACAAGAATCTGAAACTAGAATGAAAAGAGAGACTCTCATAAGGCATCTCTCCTATTCCGTTTCCAGTGTGTATCTGATGAAGTGGAAGCGCCCTCTTTATTCCTTGTAGCGATATACGAGGTGTTACAGATACTGTATAATAGGGAGGGGTCAATAAGCCCTTTTACAATAAAAGGAAGGGCCGGTCCATCAGGACGACATGGCTACCTCACCCAAAAAAAGATTTCTCGCTTCGCTCAAAATCCGTTTTTTGGGCTCAAGCCATGTCGTCCTGATGGAAGTTTACCAGAGCATTACTGTATCTGTGGATTCTCAATCAGTGCCGTACTCTCAAGAAAATATTTTCCTGCTCCGTCTAGACCTAGTGACCTATGATGTTACCGTCATACATCATTTCATTTAAGCATGAACTATGTTATGTTAGTGCTTCCTGTCCCCTACAGGAAGAGTCGTACTAGACTCTGGAAAAAGACTCGAGGAGTACATAATAATTATGGATGACAAAATGACAAGCTTGTATAGTGGTCTCACCCTATACAATATAAAGCAAAGTTTGTATAATAGTCACCAATGTCAGTATGAATTTGTGACACCTTCCCCAATGTGACTACTCTTATAAACTATTGGATAATGGTTGTATCCGCATAGAAACAATTTTGCCTTTTTGCCACTATCCCGTTAGGGTACCACGTCAACCCTTCAAGGAAGGGTTAGAGTGAGTGGACTCTTGCTTGAATCAGGGAACAGTCTTAAAAGACAAACTATGATAAAGATATCCATATTTTAATCTTAATGCTCAGTACATTTCTAATAAAATAAATGTGGGCGAATAAGACGTCAGGATCACTATGAACTAGTTTATTAAAATTTAATAAACATACATATCAGATGAATATTTATAGAATTTATAAATGTGGATGATATGCGTCAAAGCATAAAGAAAAACAGTCAACAGAAAATATTGTTTCGTCTACTAGGAAACAGATTTGCCACTTCAATTGAATTATTAATAAAAATGATATGGTCTGTATACTGTTAATTCACACTAGCGTAAAAAACGCTTGGGACAAGTGTCCATATTATGCTATAGTTCACCGACGACAATGGAACAGTTCGTAAGGACACTTTCGTGGCCTATCGCTCAGTGTGTAGTAACATACAGTGACTACACACGCACCCTCTTAATTAATCGTCCCAAATTCCTCGCAGATTTTAAACAGAAGGTTAAAGAATTCTACCTGCTGCTACCACAGAATTCTTAAGTTGCTCCACTAGCTTCGCATAGTGCGTAAAGAACACCTTGGATGACTACCAGCCGGTGTACAAACAAGGACGTTTAAAGTCCATATAATTAAAGAAATTTTATGGAAAAGGCAACTTTCCTCGGATCATGACTAACCGGTGTACTGTCTGGATCCGTTCTGCGAATAACACGGGTGAGTTTTGCCCTAGGTTATAGAAAACTTTGAACCCAGGGTTTCTCTTCTGAACAGCTGTCCTCCCATAAAGTCTGAAGTTCTATGAAGATAGATCTTAGGCACTCCACTGGACATAGAGATGCATCTTCCTTCAGAGGGCAGATTCTCTCGGGACCCCACCTGTTGGTGGGTAGCTTGTTCTTGGTAAGAAACGTTGGGTCTGGAAATAGATTCAGTTCTCCCTCCAAGAACTGGACGTGGCCTTCCTCTCTAGAGAGAGCCACTATTTCACTAACTCTGGCCCCCAAAGCGAGTACAAGCAGAAATATGACTTAAAATAGAAAGCCTTCCAAGCGCATTCCTCATTGTTCATTATTTATACACAATGAAGAATCTTTTCTACTGACCATGCAAGGGTCCTTGGAGCCGCTGAAGGGCTAAGCCTAGTGTGGGCCTTTGTAGTTCATTAAGAACGTCGTTAGAAAGGTTGACCTGTAAGGCATATGGTATCTGTCTTGTCAAGGCAGACTTGAACAAAAGAATTGTGTTGGCTGCTAAAACCTTGCCCATGAAGGTGAATGAAGAAAGATAAATAGGAATCTGTCTAGATTTCTTTTGGTTTCTTCGCCTTGACAAGGGATATCTGTTTCTTCCCTGAAGCCTCATAATGTCTTCTGGTTTCCTCCAAAAGTCTGAATTGACGTTTAACACCGAATCTTTTTCTCATCGTTAAGGAGAGAAAATCATGAGACAGTCGACTTCTGTACTCGCTGATACAGGGATGGATCCGGTAGCGGTACAAATTTCAGTGGTAGTTCCAATGCCAGAGGGAACCACATGCTATTTGGCCACTTGTGGGCCACTATTTCTGCTTTCCCTTTGAAGGATCTCAGCTTATCGAGGACCTTCAAAAGGAGGTTGTGCGGAGGGAACAGATAAATACTGGACCATCTGTTCCAGTCCAGGGACAGAGCGTCCACTGCCTCTGTTAGCGGATCTTCATATGGGGACACGTAATGATCTACTTTCTTGTTGTCTTTCGTCGCATAGAGGTCTATCCGCAGCTCTGGGACTTGACTCGAGATGAAGGAGAATGATCGTGCATCAAGGGTCCTTTCTGATCCTATAGGCGTAAACTTGGATAGAGCGTCCGCTGTCACGTTGCGGAACCCTTGAATGTGAACTGCTGACAGGTCGCCATTTCTTCCTTTCCACCAAACGGAATATGGCCAACATCACTTGGTTGATTTGAGGTGACCTCGACCCTTGTCGATTCAGGCATCTCACTACCACCTCGCTGTCTAGAACCAGTCTTATGTGGGTTGAGTGGCGAGGAGAAACATTCTTTAGTGTCAGAAGTACTGGCATGGCTTCTAGAAAGTTGATGTGAAATGACTTGAAAAGATTGGACCAAGCTCCTTGGACTCTCATCTGATGAGAGTGACCTCCCCAGCCTTCCTTTGAAGCGTCTGTGTGGATAGTTACTGACGGGGGAGGAGGTTGAAGAAGTATTGATTTCTTCAATTGCTTGGCATTGGACCACGGCTTGAGAAGCGTTCACAGTCGAGTCGGTAGTGGTCTTATTAGATCTCTTCGCGCGTTTGATGCATATTTTCTCCAGACTCCTGTTGTATCCTTAAGCTGTGCTCTTAGCACTGGATCTGTTATTGAAGCAAACTGTAGAGAGCCCAGCACTCTCTCCTGTTCGAGTCTTAATATCCGTTTGTATTTTAATAGTCTCTTGACAGATCCTGCTATTTCTTTCCTCTTCTTACGAGGAATGGAAAGTCGATGTGACTCCAAATTCCAGTGGATTCCCAACCACTGAAATTTATGAGCTGGAGAAAGTCGAGACTTTTTGATGTTGATCTTGAATCCCAGATGTTCCAGGAACTGGATCACTATCTTAGAAGCTTGCATGCATTCTATCCTGGATGTTGCCCACACCAGCCAGTCATCCAAGTAGGCTACTACTTGGACCCCCTTTAGGCTTAATTGATGGACGGCTGCGTTCGCTAGCTTCGTTAAAATCCTTGGGGCTATGTTTAGCCCGAAAGGCATGGCTCTGAAGGCGTAAGGTTTTCTATGTAAACTTGAAGCCTAGGTAGGAGGAGAGGTGACGATTAATTTAAACATGTCAATAAGCGTCAGACCTGTTGATAGAGACAGCATATGCCCTTCTGGGCAGTAGGGTCCTTATGCGTTGAAACGTGAGCATTCTGAACTTGTAGTTCGCTATGAACTTGTCGAGTGGTGACAAGTCTAGAATGACTCTGAGTTTTTCTGAGTCCTTCTTTGGAACACAAAACAACCTTCCTTGGAATTTTATGGACTTAACTTTCCGGATTACTCTTTTGTCTAAGAGTTCTCGGACATATTCTTCCAGAACGGGGGATAAGTGTTGGGAGAATTGAGGGAATTAGGGTGGAGGACTGCTCCAGCTCCAACCTAGTCCATTTTTAATTAGGCTGTGGGCCCAGGGATCGAAGGTCCAGTGATCCCTAAATAGCTGTAGTCTCCCTCCTACTGGAAGTATTTACTTCTGCTGTTGTGGACCTGAGGCCTTGCCTCCTTGACCGCGTCCTCCCTAGTATCCCCTTCCTCTTGAAGGGCATCTAGAAGAACCTCTGGCTGTTCCTCTAGCTCTCGAACGAAAGGAAGAATTCTGCCTTTCGAAGGCTGGGTTAAAAACTGGCGACTGTGTCGCCACTTGTTGTGGTACCAGCTGGTACGTGGTTGGAGGTTGTGCCACTATCTGAGGCACCGCAGTCATAGGAAGTTGTTGATGAAGTTGCTGTCAGTAGGGTTTACCCGGACAAGAGGATGATCTAGGTCTTTTTGTCATCCTCTGGGGTTGGGGACTCTCATCCGGAGAAGACTTTCTCTTAAGATCTAAGACCCACTTTTGGAGAAGGTTCCTCTTCTCTGGTACGTTGTTGGAGGTTTTGCCACTATACGAGGCACCGCGGTCACAGGAAGTTGTTGTTGAAGTTGCTGTCGGTAGGGTATTGCCAGCCTAGAGGATGGCCTAGGCCTTTTTGTCAACCTTTTGGGTTCGGGACCTTCATCCGGAGAAGACTTTCTCTTAAGATGTAAGCCCCACTTTTTAAGAAGGTTCCTATTCTCTGTGGCGGCCTTGTCTAATACCTCTTTAACCACTTCATTGGGAAAGAGGTCTTTACCCCAAATATGAGAGGAGATCAGTTTCCTCGGTTCGTGCCTCACCGCAGCCGAGGCGAACACAAACTCTCTACTGGCTCTCCTAGCTTTAATAACGCTATAGAGATCCTTCGTAACTGTGGCCAGATGGGTTTTGGCCACAACCATGAACATGTACTGGTTCTTGGGGTCACTTGCCATCGTTTCTAGTGTCGTTTGCAACGAAATCGATGCCTAAAGTCTTTCCTTTGTCTCCTGCTCTCTACGCGAGAGAACCTCCGACAGTTTTGGAAGTGCCTCACCAAACTGGCGCTCAGCAATATCAGCTTCCAGCTTCCCGACTGAAAAGGTAAGGTGTACGTCCTTCCAGTCTTCTTGGTCCAAAGGCAAGGTCAGAGATAACGGCTTGCACTTCTCCAAGGAGGGTCATGGTTTCCCTGCCTCCACCGCCTTTAAGGCTGCCTTATATCCCTTTTCCAAGAAGAGAAAGGCTCTGGTAGGAGAGGACATAAACGAGGGAAGCATCTTACTCAAGGCGGGCACCTTTGAGTTAGTGAAGCCCCTCTCTTTCATCGAGCTCGCTAGTAACGTCTGAGCTTTACAATGGTAAAAAACTATGACCTCCTTCGGCTCCGTCTCCTCCTTTGAGGCTGGCTCCTTCCTAAGACGGACATAGCTGTCCGGATAAGAATCTTTGTTCGGCCAAAATTCCACTCCTTTCAGGGGAATTGCTCCCAGCTTTTCTGAAATCACGATCTTCCCGGTTGTCATTGGCATGTGTTCGGCATACCTCCAAAGGACTGGTATCCGAGCACAAAGGAAGATCCTTCAAGCTGAGCCGCTTCTGGGGCCCACATAATGCTGCAAGTCTACGTATCTCCAGTTTCATTGCAGCTTCCTTCTCATCCTTCTTCTTTTGAATTTGTTGGATCATCTCAACAATGGAAGAAAGAGTCCTTCCCAGTTCATATGGGATAGCAGACGATATAGAAGGAACAGGTTCTGGGTCCGGAACCGATATAACCGACACATCGTCGATTTCTTCCTCTTCTACTTGAGGAGCCTGGAACAGCTCTTCCTCCTGACCTTCTCCTAGAAGGTCCTTCTCAGTAGAATCCGACACCTCCGACATCCTATCGTCCAATTGGATATCTTGAAGGGCGGCCGAGACTTCAGAATGTACCGGATTCTGGACAGTTGGTATCTCCACCTGAGGCTGGTGGATGATTGCAACAGCCGATGCTTTAGGGAAAAGGTAGGCCCTCATCATCTCATTTGGAAGGTAGGGACCTGAGGTGTTTTCTGAAAACCCCTCACCCAGGATCGTAACATTTCCCCGACAGCATCCCTTGACTCCGTCGACTTAGGGTCGTCAAAAGCCTCGGTAATCAGGTTAGAACAAACTGTACACACCTGAGGGTCCCAATACTGGATATCACCTCTGGAGGCTGCGCATGCTGCGTGCCTCCGGCAATGTTGATGTCCACAGAAGTTCTTACTGCAGACATTACAGAACACACTACCGCACTTTGGATGGTCCTCAAGTGAAGGCTTTCACTTATATTGAAACATTTAGCTTATATAGAAAAGCTATAAAAGAAAAAAGGAAAGACACATACTTGTATTTCCTGCCCAGTCAATTGCTGAAACATCCCAAGATATTAAAACTAAGGAAAACTCTATTCTAGAATACATTATGTAATTTCCTAAACGGAAATTTAAGGTGTAATTCACACCTTGAGATAAAGTTTTAATATACGGAATAGAAAGAATACAGAAAGAACTTACCTTCTCTATATTTTATGGCCTCAACAAAAGGCTGTACAAGATAACATTAAGTATGAAGAACTTTAGTGTTATCACAAACTCTGTACAGCAGTTTCTACTAATGCAGTGTGTACTACACTACAAACATAGCAACTACTGTATATCGCATGCTGTTGTGCCGGTTGGCATCTACCCCTGTATAGGTCAAATATATACTATCTTTAACTAATAGGCGTCAGCCCACTGATTCGCGACTGTGTGCCGGCCGGCAATCATTGCCAGCCGACAGCTGAAAACACTAATAACCGGGGTGCCGGCCGCTAATCGTAGGGGCCAGCAGATTCGGGCTGTGTTTCCACTGCCGGCAGGCAAAGGTAATAATACCCATGCCTGCCGGCAGTAGCCAAGAACCAGAGAACCTCCACTTGCCCGGCTGTTGGCTGTTAAGCCTGCAGCCGGGTTAGGGGTGCAACACAATAGTCAGAGAAACAGTATGGATGTAAGGTTATAAGGCGGCATTGTCATACGACCTTCCATCCAGAAAGAGTGAACTTATGGAAGGGGAGAATGTAGCATTGAGGCTTCCAAAGAATCCATAACCTTCCGTGCTCTACCGGCAGACATGGAAGGGATACCAAGGGATGTCTGGGGTTCACTCCGCAAAGAACAAAGGGTCTCTACCGGCCTACACCTAATGTCAGCCGGCAGAGAGCTGAGCCGGTCCTCCATCCTAACCTACACTAGGTACGGAAGTAGGACTGCGGCAAAAAGAAAATAAAAGAAGGAGAGGTGGGGAAAGGATAAGGGTCCTATAGACTTCGTTCTAGCAAGAGACACACTCGGCAGTTAGGGAAGCTCATCCTAACCTAGAGTTGTCTATTAGGAAGGAAGACTGGCAATACTTGCTATCCTCCTCCCAACCAGGACAAAGTTAGGTGAAGTTATTTCACCGGGCAACAGAGAAAACTCATTCTCCAGCCCGAGAAAAACAACACAGGACAGTCTGCTAGGCCACTAGAGGAAGGAATCATCTCTTACAGAATCCTTCCGACATGGACTAGGGAAGCAAAGCTTCCTATGTCCGCCCCTTACCTAGCAAAGGAGAC
>NC_090738.1:81155995-81163495 GCF_036898095.1 Palaemon carinicauda
GTATGGTGGGTTGCTGGATAATTGTCGATTATTTTACGACTATAAAATTGAAATTCTGACCCAAAAAAATTTTTTTGAAGGGAAATAAAATCGAAAAAAAAAAATGTAAAACAATATAATATTTTAGCTAAAAAAATTGATGATATTCAATCAAAAAAAAAGTAAACAAAATTTTCCGACAAATAAACATCTAGAGGAATCATTACTCTGTGATAGTTCCTTAGTACGTAGTAATTTTGAAAGAATTGGGGAAAAACGAAAAAATGGCAATCACCGGAAAATCGAACACATACCTATATATACGCCATATCTGGCTAAAAAAAAGATAGGCATGGGGTAGCCAGATCATCTAGAAACACTTTTCCAACACTATAAAAATATAAGTTTTGCGACACTACTTGCCAATTCCTTACGGTAACATGACTAAGCGAAAAAATGCAAAACAAATAAAAAGGGGCACTCGCGAAAATGGCTAACATTCTAATATACGGCATTTCAGAAAAAAAAATTCAGCCACGTGCTAGGCAAACCATCAAGGCACATTTTCCGACAAATAAACATCTAAATGAATCATTACTCTGTGATAGTTCCTTAGTACGTAGTAATTTGAAAGAAATGGGAAAAAACGAAAAAATGGCAATCACAGGAAAATCGAACACATACCTATATATACGCCATATCTGGCTAAAAAAAAAAGATAGGCATGGGTAGCCAGATCATCTAGAAACACTTTCCAACACTATAAAATTATAAGTTTTGCGACACTACTTGCCAATTCCTTACGGTAACATGACTAAGCAAAAAAATGCAAAACAAATAAAAAGGGGCACTCGTGGAAAAATGGCCATTCTAATATACGGCATTTCAGAAAAAAAAAATTTCAGCCACGTGCTAGGCAAACCATCAAGGCACATTTTCCGACAAATAAACATATAAATGAATCATTACTCTGTGATAGTTCCTTAGTACGTAGTAATTTTGAAAGAATGGGAAAAAAACGAAAAAATGGCAATCACAGGAAAATCGAACACATACTTATATATACGCCATATCTGGCTAAAAAAAAAAATAGGCATGGGTAGCCAGATCATCTAGAAACACTTTCCAACACTATAAAAATATAAGTTTTGCGACACTACTTGCCAATTCCTTACGGTAACATGACTAAGCAAAAAAATGCAAAACAAATAAAATGGGCACTCGCGGAAAAATGCCCAACATTCTAATATACGGCATCTCAGATAAAAAAAAAGACATGCACGTGTTAGCCCAACCATCAAGGCACACTTTCTAACACATAAACATGAAAAAAAAAATCAATAATATACGGCAATTCCTTACTACGCAGTAAATTTTTACAAATATTGAAAAAAAAACAGAAATTGGCAACCGCAGTTAAAATACCCAATATACCAATAACTACGTCGTATCTGACAAAAACAAAATCACGCATGGTAGCCAGATCATCTAGACACACTTTCCAACACTAAAAAAGCAAAAGTTTTACGACACTATTTCGCAATATCTTACGGAAAAATGACTTGGCAAAAAAATGACAAAAAATGAAAAAGGGGTACTCGCGGTAAAATGCCCGACATTCTAATATAACGGCATCTCAGATAAAAAAAAAGACATGCACGTGTTAGCCCAACCATCAAGGCACACTTTCTAACACATAAACATGAAAAAAAATGAATAATATACGGCAATTCCTTACTACGTAGTAATTTTTACAAATATTGAAAAAAAACAGAAATTGGTAACCGCAGTTAAATACCCAATATACCAATAACTACGTCGTATCTGACAAAAACAAAGTCATGCATGGGTAGCCAGATCATCTAGACACACTTTCCAACACTAAACAAGCAAAAGTTTTACGACACTATTTGGCAATATCTTACGGAAAAATGACTTGGCAAAAAAATGAAAAAAAAATGAAAAAGGGGCACTCGCGGTAAAATGGTCCTCGTGGTGATGAACGACATTTTAACTAAAAAAAAAAAACATGCACATGGTAGCCAAACAATCCACCAAGACTTTCCACAACTGATAACCTATACAAGGTTGCACCATTCTACGACAATTTCATAATACGTAATAACTTTGATAATTATGCAAACTACCTTAGAAGGGTAAACTCGGTCGCGCTCGACCCCGACGCGTCTCAGAAATCGGGGAAGGAGTACAGCTACAGCAATGCACATCTGGACACTACTAGAGCGTGTAGGGGAGACACCTCCTGCAGGTCGATCACCCACAAATTCAGTCACGGGGGTGAGTCACGTGAGAAAAACCTGTTTTTTTTTTGACGCTCGGGGGTCGCGAACGACCCATCGTACCTATCCAGGGTTCAATATGACTGAGATACCTTTGGATGTTTGGCCGACATAGAATAAGTTACACTCTGAACAAGGAATGCTATATATTACATTGTTATCATTTCCAGAAACATACTTAATTAGTAATTGTTTCCAGATATATACTTAATCAAAGCATATTCGTAATTGTTCCCTTCCTCTCTAACTGGACTCTATAAAATGTTCTCTTAGCCTTATTCATATATTTTTTGTAAGTAATATTTGCGATAGAAAAGATTTGTGGAAATTTGTTCTCTTTTAGTGAACTCGTCCTCAATGTACTCTGGGTTACAAATTCTAAATACCCTAAGGTACATAGAGGAAAAGAGTTAATATGTTATATTTTTAAGTGACCTGAGTAGAAATGTACATATTAAAAATTATTGCTAGGCTATTCAAGCAGTTACGGAAGGGTAAACATGATTTTATGTGGGATGTTCCTCTTGACTGGAGAACACCATTATTGAAAGTTATCTACTCCCGCTATGAGAGAAATTACTGGTTTTAAGTGTTCATTTGGGAAATAAATTGAATAGACTAATACAGGCAAGTGATTGGAAAAAGAAATTTCAAGATAACTGTGTTATAAATTTGTCCGATAAACCTGTATCAAGTGAAGTAAAAAAGGCTTTGGTAGTATGGTTTTTCATTCGCAGTAAATAAAAACCTAATAGCGTAGATATTGTCTCAACCTTTGCAAAATTGGAAAAAAAACTAAGAAAATTCCCCAGTGTAACATCGACATTGCTAAAGGTCTTATTTATTCTGTGATGTGATATGTAAACACCTGGAATTTCCCTAAACTTTTTTTTACCAGCCTTAAAATCGTTGAAAAACGACAGTGAATTGCATATTACAAAAGCAGATAAAGCTAATGTATTAGTAATAATGAACAAAACCACTTATTTAGAAAAGATGTATGTACTTTTCTCTGATATTTCCACTTACATAAAATTAAGAGTTAATCCCTTAGACGATGTTATCAAAGATTTTAATAAAAACTTACAATCTATCTTGAAATGAGAAAAAACCTTAATTGATGGCTTTATCTCTACTGGTCGGTCTTTGTCTTATTTATATGGTTTAATTAAAATCCATAAAACAGGAAATCCAATCAGACCAATTATCAGTGTTACAGGTTCTATTAACTATAAATTATCCAAATATTTAGTCACCTTATTTTCCCCTATATTACTATCTATTTCAACCTCTCATATAAAACAATTATGTTGCTCTTTGCGAAAAGTTACAAGAAGCTAACCTTACGTCCAGACATAGATTAGAAAGTTTTAATGTGACTTTGTTGTTTACCAAGGTGCCAGGTGATGACTTATTGTGTTTCCTGTCGAGTATTTTAGATGCTTATGATTTACTTTTATCAACCCATACTATTAGTGAACTCATTTGTCTGTGCATTAAAAAGTGTAAATTTTATTCTAATGGAGTTTACTATGAACAGGTTTTTGGTATGGCTATGGGTAATTCTAGATTGATTCCTTCAGTGAGGTCTTCCCAAATAATTTGGTATTGATATTTTGATGATGTTCTAGGTATTTTAGAAGAAACTTTTAACTTGGTCGTTTTGTTTTAATCATTATTTCATTAGTACCATTTATAAAATTTGCTATAAAAAATGAAGAATATTATCGTATCCCATTTTCAGACGTTTTATTAGTTAGAGAAACAGATAAATATAAGTTTTCCATAAATAGAATAATTTTTCATATGTACTTTTCTACTACGGTCACTAAAAATATAAAGCATTCAGGTTTTGGCCTCAATGTACCTTAAGGCATTTAGATTTTGTATCCCAGAGTACATTGAGGACGAGTTCACTAAAATAGAATAAAATGCAATAATTTTTGGTATCACAAATATTTCTTTAAAAATATATAAATAAGGAGAAGAAAACCTTTTATAGTGTCCAGTTAGAGAGGAAGGAAAAAATTGCTATTATGCATTGTTTGCCATTTCAGACTTTTTTTTATGTCCCAACCTTCCAAATACATCAAACCTGCATCATCGGGGCATTCATTCTGGACACCCCTGGTAATTTCCTCGGCCACCCACATATATTCACCTTCACCGTTCATCTCTCTCCCTCTCTCCCTAATATCTGCAACCCTCTCCCTCCCTCTCTCTCTCTCTCTCTCTCTCTCTCTCTCTCTCTCCTCTCTCTCTCTCTCTCTCTCTCCTCTCTCCTCTGCCTCCGCTCCCGTATTTTAAATGCTTATCGTGAAAATTCACATCCCATTCTCTATTTTCTCTATTTTGATGGGGGTCTTCTATGATTTGTTACGTTCTTCGTTTTTCTTTTGTGCCCTAGTTGTTACTCGAGAGAGCATCATCTACCTTGGTTAGCTTTACGTTTTATGTGGGGAAAACCCTTTATATTAAAGTCTAACAATCTCTCAAGAGGTCAAATCCTTTTTATAGTGAAAATCACGTAAGGGGCGATGATCACTTTGCAACTCAATCGACCGACCTAATAAAAATAACAGATGCCTCTCTAGAACCCAAAGAATAGTCAAAGCCTCTCGATCGAATGTACTATAAGTCTTTTCTGCCCTTTTTAATATCCGGGAAGCAAAACAAATGGGTCAGTCTCTGCATTTATCATTTGCATCTGTGTTCACTAACAATGGGCGATAAAATCTATTATATGCAAGTAATTCATTGCTAGTAAAGCCAGGTTTCAAATGGTTAAAGGCCCTTTCCTCTTCCATTCCCAAATTTATTACTTTTTTGTTTCTTTAAAGAATCTAAGGGTCTCGCTATCTCTCCAAAACCTCTTATGAATTTACGGTAATACCCAGCGAGCCCAAGGAACCCAAGGAACCCAGCTACTTCCTTAGGGTACGTGGCCTGGGGAAATCTATAATGGCTGCTCCTTTATTTGGGCAGGGTTGGATACCTTCTGGGGTTATTATATGACCTAAAAATTTAACCTGTTTACAAAAAAAATGTATACTTTGACGAATTTATTTTCATACCATTACGTCGCAATGCTTCCAAAACTTTTCGAATATTAATATTATGTTCTTTGGCCGTTTTCCCTGTAATCAGGATATCGTCTAAATACACAAGAACATTATGGCCAATTGAGGGAGACAAAACCGCCATCATTACTCTAGAGAAAAATCTTGGAGCATTTTTAACACCGAAAGGAATAAAATTAAACTGAAATAGTTGATCGCTGTCTATAAATGCCGTTTTACATTTACTGTCTTCCTGAATGGGTATTTGATAGTATCAACAGTTGTAAGATATTTAATATCCCGGACCTTCATAAGTAAGTCTTCGATCGAGGGCAATAGAAATGCATTTTCCTTAGTTAATGCATTCAACTTCCTATAATCAACACAATCTTACCGAGGTATCCTTTTTCCTAACAGCTACATTTGGAGAAGCCCAGGGGGATTCACTCTCCTCGATTATTCCTTGTTCCCTTAATTTATTAATTTCCCTGACTATCTCTCCCTGGAAATGAATGGCTACCTTATAAGGCCTTTACCTCATTGGCCCCCGCCTGCCCAGTTTCAATGCTAAAGTGAAATCGATCAATCCTCCCTGGTGGCTCATCTTCAATTGTAATTACATTGGAATATTTATTGACAATGTCACTAACTAAAGGTGGATATTCTGATGAACATAGTTTTTGCGCTTGCATAATTAAATTCTGAGTGCCTTCGTCTGTGCGAGCTGGAGTTTAGGCCTCCAACATCCCATTATTAGCAATTTCATATAACTCTAATTCACACACACACTCACTTCCTAACAGAACTCTTTTATGTGATACATTAACTATCGTTATATCAGCTCTGTTCTCTTTTATCTCCGATAAGCCCTCTAAAATTATATGGGCCCAATTGTCATGGGGTTTAACAATTACCTTGGCTCCTTCCAGAAGAGGGCAACACGGGGTCACTGATATCCTCGTAAGTGTCAGGGGAGACAACACTTCTCCTCTCTCAGGTACAGCTGTTACCTTACTTAAATGTCTCTATGAGCCCTGACAAGCACTAATCTCTCATGACATTCTGTCGGCAAAATACACCCTCCTTCTTTTACTGTTATTTAATCTTTTCCCCCGAAAAATGCATATTTCATTACATGAAATGAAACTTATTCCTATAATATCCTCGACTCCCGCAATTTCAAAAGTGGAAAAAGCAAAAATCCAGTGTAAACTTCACAGATCTCACCTTAAAGTTGACAATCGTTGTATGGTTTATACATAATTTATTTCCTCCTGGCGTGTCGAGGACAATGGATGCCGCTGACTGTAGTGGGTTTGGGGAGAATCATTTTTCAATCAGTGAAATACTGGCTCCTGTGTTGATCAGTGCTAGAATGGATATATCAGTCAGGTCAATCCTAACTGCTAACATTCCTAGCCGGCTATTACGATATATAGGGCACGGGCCAATGACCTCAGCTGCAATGCCGCTGCTCCCGTTTGCTGCTAGGATGAGGTCAGAGGTACCAATGGAGGTCCCAGTGCCTGCTCTAAGACCATGGTCGATGGGAGCAATACATCGGCTACTGCTTGTGATGTAATGCGGAGGGGCTTTGAACTCCCTCGTCTCCTCGGGATGCTGGGCGGCAGGAGGGTACGTGTGCCACAGCCTGCCCGTCGTCGGCGTTTCTTGCTGGGCACTCTCAGGATAGATGACCCTAGGGCTGACAAGTGTAACAGCGGGAGATTCCTTGGGTGGCGCACTCCACTCGTCGGTGCCCCTCTCCCCCACACTGCCTGCATCTGAAGACTCTTCTAACCTGCAGACTGCGTTCTCGACTCCCACGCTTTGGAGGTTGATGAATGCCTTTAATGACTGCCAACTTCTCGGAATCGGGGCAGTTATTCCCAGTCGTTTTTTTCCTCTGGCAAACTGTCTAAAATGTTTTGTATCGCGCTCACTACATATGCTAACGAGCAATTGTCATTGAACAAATAACCACTTAAATACGGTTTTACTAATCTGCAAATATGTTTACGGGCAATGGCTTTTTTATCACCTTCTGGGAGATTGGTACTCTGGGTAGCAAACGAATCGCAATCGCGAAAATGCAAGTTGTAAAACATAGACTGGATTCACGCTTCCCAAATTTGGGGTTCGTAATTTTCTTTTATGTCCCC
>NC_090738.1:81175995-81190995 GCF_036898095.1 Palaemon carinicauda
ATAGGACAATCCTTGAAATGGACTATTGGTATTCAATTTTCACATTTGATCCTATGCTTTGAAAAATCCTCTCGTTTACAAGTATCTAAATTTATTCAAAACAGTATTACAGATTAATATTCAATCAGCCTAAAACCCTGAATACACTTCTTTATTACTTAATTAAAAACTAGAAAAGATATTGTTATATGGTATATGAATATGGTATATATTTTAAAGGTACTCGTCACATTCATAAAGCTCCTGGCATATATAAAGACTTTTAATAAATAATCATATAACATCAAATGTTATTTCCTGATCACAAAATAATATCACTCTAATGAAAAAATAAAAGAACTCTACTTTGTCCTTCACGACGATAACGTTTCTTTATTTCTCCTCTGCATAACCATATCATTGCCTCATTATAAAACTATTGTAGATTTTATCTTGATGAGCTTTTTTTCTCGATAGGTTCCTTACTGTTTGAGGTAAATATACAGATCATAAATAAAAATATAGATATGGTAGTATTAACAATTCTATATTCAATAATTAGAGTATTAATACTCAAAATCCAAGATTCTCTCTCTCAAAAAAAATAGATAAATAAATATAAAAAAAAGGTCATGAGGAGAAATTCAGAAATTTATCGAGATTAAAAATGTTACAAATATTCCGTTCACATATATTTAATAAATTTCTCTTTACCATCAATATTCAAGAGAGAGAGAGAGAGAGAGAGAGAGTGAGAGAGAGAGAGAGAGAGAGAGAGAGAGAGAGAGAGAGAGAGAGAGAGAGAGAGAGAGAGAGAGAGAGAGAGAGAGAGAGGTAAAGAAAGATAAACCCGACAAAATAAAAATCCATGAACGAAAATATATAACTCTGAATTTTTTTCTATATTCTTATAAAAAATTTTATGTTATTGTGTTAGCGCTATTCTACCTAGCAGTTTGGATAATGCATTAGTCATAACGTAACAATTAGCTATTAATTATTCATGAAAATAGTCACCATTATTTGAAAATGATGTCTATTGACTCTTTCATCCGTTCCAGCCCTTTATTATATTCTGATTTTTTCTCTACGTTTAGGTACATTTTCTTGGCCAATCAAAAGTGTTTATATTTAATGGATCTCTGGTAAATAGTATCTACCTTTGCATATTTATAATGGAATAACTCACTTGTAAATTGAGACACAAATATACCCATACAAAAACATTCCCAAATAACAACACACTCACTTACATATGTACTGACACGCACAAACTTATGTATATATATATATATATATATATATATATATATATATATATATATATATATATATATATATGTATATATATATATATATATATATATATATATATATATATATATATATATATATGTAAATACATAAATACATATGTGTATATACACAACCGAACACATGTAAATATCTATGCGTATACGCAAACACACACACCCACACACACACACACACATATATATATATATATATATATATATATATATATTTTATATATATACATATATATGCATATATATATGTATATATATATATATATATATATATATATATATATATATATATATATATATACATATATATATATATATATATATATATATATATATATATATATATATATATATATATATATATATATATATATATATACTTATACTGTATATATATATATATATATATATATATATATATATATATATATATATATATATATATATATATGTATATTATATATATATATCTATATCTATATATATATATATATATAATATATATATATATATATATATATATATATATATATATATATATATATACATACATACCTTTGTATGTGTGAAGAACGATAGTTTCAAAGAGATTAGGAGAAATCAATATGTAATTATTCTTTACCTCTCTTTTGGAATTTTATGCAAGTTACGAATATAAAATATATGATCATCAAGAAATAAAGGGTTAAAATGATAACTGAATGCTCAATCGATGAGATATAAAAATAAAATTATTAAAGCAAACACATAATTCTCTGAATGACTACTGGCATGGTAACCAGTAGCAATGATATCAAAGCTATCGTTTGATGTAGAATAAGAAGATTTTTCAGATCTCCAGTGAGTTCATTGATACGTACATGCAAATTAAGGAAATATAATTTTCTGAAAAAAAAAACTATACCAAATAAAGGATTCAAATTCTATTAACATGAAGGGTTTTGTGGAGGCAATATATTTCAATACTGATCTAGTTTATTTTTCGCACTTAAAAGAAAATATCTAAATCGCGACACAATATGCATTCGTCATGAACTGAGATATATCTGAGTGCTTTATCACGTATCATAAATATCTATTTTTTGTCAAAACCTTCACGCAGTCTTCTCTGTATGAATTGTTATTCATATTATGTATTTTTTTTTAAATATGGTTATTTCCTTTTGAATATATGTATTTTTTCTCAGAATGGTTTCGTCAATAATTTATTTTTCTTTTATCCATGAGTTACTATGTAATATGACTCCAGTTTCCTTGTGTGTGGCTTTTTATTTTACAGGTATATTTGCAGTTTTCATGATCCATTTCTTTTCAATCAGTAAAAGAGTTCTTCAGAAGTAATTATTTTTTCCCCATATCAAATACTTATTCTATCCTTTTTTTCAATTTTTTTTTAAAGCACTGACGTTTCATGGTGAATGCTGCCAATATTTGACTACAATATCAATTAAAAACAGTTATGAAAATGTAAAAGCTGTGTTAATGGAATTTTTGGGAATATGGAAAAATTTACAAACATCAAAGAGGCTTTACTGCAAAAAAATGGTTCAATAAAAAGATTGAATTATTATAAGAAATACTGAATAAAAACTAATCAGAAAATCTTTTTTTCTTGAGCCATAGAAATGGGAATATAGTTAGTGTTACAAAAACGGAATAGGAAAGAAAAATCAAACTTCTACAGTGATGGAATCTGCAGGAAAAAAGATCGTCTCTCCTAAAATGGAGCGAGATATTCGAGTGACAAAAGCCAACCTCCTCCAAAGAGATCTAAGTTACGATATTTCATCTTCTTCATCTTAGAAATTTCTCTATATTGGTTGTTTTATTTGTTTGTCAGAGAGAGAGAGAGAGAGAGAGAGAGAGAGAGAGAGAGAGAGAGAGAGAGAGAGAGAGAGAGAGAGAGAGAATAGGGGTCAAATACAATCACGGTCACTGGTTTAGATTACCTCGCCAGCAGAATGACGTAAAATTCATTGAATATTATAAAAAAAAAAATCACATACAAAGAGACAAATAATGTTAGTTGTTCGAAACATACCAGCTCCCAGAAACGTAGAAGATTGACGTGTAACGATTTTTTTCTGTTTATTACAGAAGGGATAAACGTAAATTATTTTGGCTAATTGACGGACTCATCTTGGATTCTAATGAGTGAAAATCTATATCTTCTCAGCGATGTGTTAGTGATTACTTGATCATAAACAGAGAAGAGTAATGCTGTCAACATTGAAGCTTCCTATAAATTTATAAAACCACTATATTCAATACTGGTTGATGAACTAATGAAAATGAGTTACGGAAATAACATTAGGTTTATTTTAAGTTTAAAGTATCATTTAAGCTGAGGAAACATTCAAATAGTTTCTAGATTAAAAGGTACATTTAAGAACTGTGTCACTGAAAATTAAAATTTTTACATGAATTCTAACGACGTCAATATCTGGTAGATACTTAAAAAAAAACGAAATAAAAAATAAATAAATCTAATACATTGCAAGAGAATAGCAATAAATTTTAATTAACCATGCGATATATGAAGAAAACTAGCTAACATGATTAGTAATATTCTTTCTTACAAATGAAAAAAAACTATTGTTCAATCCCAATGTGAAAAAGAAGTTTTTATTGAACTCTATATAGGAATTTTATCATAAATTGACTAACTAGGGGTAATTAATATAAAAGGCTATCAATTGGGTCATTTATTGGGTAGAAAAGTTAAAAGAATCTAGTGATATTTATGACAGTGGTATTATCAGATGAATTCTGAAAGGCTTATACATTACTGACTTTTTTATTGCTTATGTTGAAATGATATATCTAGCCTGCATTTCATTTGAATGTACTTTTCTTCAATCAGTATGTGATAATGAAATAGAATTTAATTGAACACTATATACTCTGTAATTTAATCATATGTTGACTAGTTTGGGGGTAATTCATTATAGAAGCTTTCAATGAAGTCAGCTGGTGGTTTGGAAATTTATGGAAAACTCTCTATTACGAGAAAAAGAGGTTTTACGAGTAATTTTTGAAACAGTTACCACTTACGTTCAGAATTCCATGATTATATTTTACTATCCTTTGAATTGAACACACAATGGTTCGATCCCAGTTTTTTTCAACAATACAAAATTTCTTCAGTTTTCTTCATCTCTATCTACCAAGGCGCTTAGCCCATTTTTTGAGGGGAGCCAACATCAAAACAGGAAAAAAGGAATGTTCTTCCTTTCTCTCACCCCACCCTAACGAGGGATTCAACTGAGTTTGAATGACACTGCTGGGGTGCCACCGCCCACCATCCCTCGTAATCAACCGCAAATGATGCTTCATATGCTGAATCCACTACTTCTGGTACATCAGCTATTACTGAGGCTACCGGAGGAAGGACCATGGCCTATTGGAATTGTGTCACATGTTTCGTCTTTCAAAGTTATTTTTAGCAGGATCTTTTTTCTCACTCACGTCTATCCTTCTATCACCTATCCTTCACTCCATCAATCCACCCGAACCTTAGCCTTCCTCGTGCACTTCTCCCACCAGCTCTTGCATTCATCACCTTCAGCAGACAGACATTTTCCATTCTCTCTACATGGTCAAGCCACCTCCTCACATTCATATCCTCTCTAGATGTTAATTCATTTTCACACCGTTCTCACCCTCGCTACTTTGTTCCAAATCGAGATACACCAGTCATACTCCTCAGACTCTTCATCACCAACACATTCAATTGCTGTCTCACCATCACTTTCATTCCCTTCAACTACGATCCATACAATACAGTTGGTAAAATCCCTTTCTCATAAAGAAGTCCTTTTACATTAATTTCTAACCATCTATTCTTCACCCTTATAATATGAGAATTATTGTAACAATTATAATGAAAAAAAAAATATTATTAAAATCATTCTTATTCTTATTATTATTATTATTATTATTATTATTATTATTATTATTATTATTATTATTATTATTATTATTATTATTATTATTATTATTATCATTTTACTATTACTATTATTATTAAGAATTTTAGGACATTTTTCATAAATACCAAATCGTTTAAACTGACTAATTACGGCATCGAGTGATTTTTTTCTTTTTTTTTCTTTTTTTTCTTTTTTTTTCACCCCTGTGTAAATCTTCACTGGCCCCTACACTTTATATCCTTCATTCTCTCCCTGACGTGCATCTGCTTTTACTCCACCCTTTGCAGCAACAACAGACCACAAATACTTGAATTGGTCTATTTCTTAAAGTAACTCTACAATCAACATGACATTAATCCTAGCAACACCCTCCCTTCTCGTACATCTCATACCCTTACTCACATTGACCCTCCACTTCTGATGCACACCCTCCATAACTCGGTCACTTATCGACCCAGCTCCTGCGAGTTCGTAGCCAATACAATACTATCCTAAAACAAAAACTTATTTATCTGACACTCATTATCACTCTCCTCTATCAAAATCTATCTTCAACCAAGCGCTTAAGCATTCATCTCTCTTCTAAATCCATCAACAAATTGAATAACCATGGTGATATCACATATTCATGTCCCCTTCCCACTCTCACTAGAAATCCCTCGCTCACTTCCTTCACTATTTTAAGAAACGCTTTACTGTCGATTTATTAATTCTTCATTGCTTGCAACAACCTTCCACTATACCATGAAACATTATCCTATTTCATATCGCTCTCCTATCAACTCTATCATGAGCTTTCTCAGATACATGAATGCAACATACACCTCCTTACCTTTTGCTAAATATTCCTTGCATATCAGCCAACTTGTAAAAATCTTATCCGTACCTCTACTGGAATCACCCTGTATTTCTGAGATAGCATTAACTCTTTCATCCTTAATATTAATAATTTGCACTGTACCATCCACTATTCCCACCACAATTAACAAAGTAATACTTCTTGAATAATAATATTAATGTACATCTCCATTACGTTTGTATAGTGATAAAATACACGCACATACTCAGTACACTAGTACCAATGGCAAAATAAAACATATTAAACAATTTCATCAACCATTCAAGTACAGTCACACACCCTTCCTTTAACGTATCAGCCTTATCACGATCCATACCAGGTGCTTTTCCTGCTCTCGTCTCATCTATTGCTCTCTTCAATTGCTCTCTTGTAATCTCTTTCGCATCCTAATCTCCGTTCACTGGCAGCACAGAACCTACAAAAGCAATTATATTTGCATCCCTAGTATCCTCAACACACGGCAACCTTTCAAAATATTCAGCCAACTCTTCCCATGCCTCCTCTTCTTCTTGCAACCTTCCATCTCCATCCTTTACTGTCTCTTCATTTCTCGATCCAGCCTTAGTTACTTTCTATATATCTTTCCCAAACTTCTTCTTATTCTCTTCATGAGAAAGACCTAATGCTTGACCCGACCTCCAGTCAGCCACCCTGTTTGCCTCAGCTACCTTACGTTTGACTTCTACATATTTCTCTCTATATCTTTCATACTTTTGTACACTATTTCTCAGCAGCCTTCCTCAAATGCTGACTTTTTTTCTCTTCCACTTTTCTTCTCTCCTTTCTTCAACCATTTATTACACTTCTTTATCAAGCCTCCATCAGTTCAATTGCCACAAGCATCGTTTATAATCCCACAAAAATTTTCTTTTACTAACTTCTATTCCTGAACTAGATCACAGTTTCTCTCACCTTCCTTCTGTTATACGAAACTTTTAACCTTTCTTGATATTCACTTTTTGCCCATGAGTTTTTGAGCTCTTATACTTTCAATATTTCTGATTTACTTCCCTCCACTCTATTTCCCCAATCATTTGCCACAACTAATTCCATATATATATATAAATAAATATATATATATATATATATATATATATATATATATATATATATATATATATATATATATATATATATATATATATATATATATATGTATGTGTGTGTGTGTGTGTGTGTGCGTAAATATATATATATATATATATATATATATATATATATATATATATATATATATATATATATATACATATATATATATATATATATATATATATATATATATAATATATATACATATATATATGTATATTTATATATATATATATATATATATATATATATATATAAATATATATTTATATATATATATATATATATATATATATATATATATATATATATATATACGTATATATATATACATATGTATGTATGTATGTATGTATATATATATATATATATATATATATATATATATATATATATATATACAGATATATATATATATATATATATATATATATATATATATATATATATATATATATATATATATATATGTATACACACAGACATATATATATATATATATATATATATATATATATATATATATATATATATATATATATGTATACACACAGACATATATATATATATATATATATATATATATATATATATATATATATGTATACACACAGACATATATATATATATATATATATATATATATATATATATATATATATATATATATATATATATGTATACATATATATAGATATATATATATATATATATATATATATATATATATATATATATATATATATATATATATATATATATATATTTATATATATACGTATATATATATATATATATATATATATATATATATATATATATATATATATATAAATATATATACATATGTATATATATATATATCTATATATATATATATATATATATATATATATATATATATATATATATATATATATATATATATATATATATATATATATATATATATAACGGATTTTGAGCGAAGCGAAAAATCTATTTTTGGGTGAGATAGCCATGTCGTCCTGATGGAAGTTCCTTCATTAGTAGCTTCCTAAGTAATATGTGACTACAGTGATATCTTCCAGAGAATTTACCGAAGGTATCCAGAATTCTAACTCCTGGAGTGAATATCCCTTAAAATTTTAAAAAGGGATATCGCGTAAGGACGTATTGGCATGCCTCATAGCAATCTGCACCCCAGACAGTGTTTTACGCTTCAAGGAGGTGTGGCAAAAATAAAAAGGGGGGCCCTCCAAAGGCCATCCCCATTCCCTTACTACTATTGGGAGTACAACAGCGCCATTCCCACGATAGTGACCATTCCTTGTAGCATTGAACATAGGCTGTTACAGATACAGTACTACGGGAGGGATACTGAAGATCTCTTCTTCAGAAGAGATGGGTGGGTCCATCAGGACGACATGGCTATCTCACCCAAAAATAGATTTCTTGCTTCGCTCAAAATCCGTTTTTTGGGCTCAAGCCATGTCGTACTGATGGAAGCATACCAGAGCATTAATGTATCTCTGGATTTTCATCAGTGCCTTAACCTTATATCAACCTTTTCTATGGTCATGGGGACCATATGAGACCAGTGACGTTACCGTTATTTGTCATCATCACTAATCATAAACACAGTAGAAAAGGGATTTCAAGGATAATATAAATAGTATGACCAAACTCAAGTACACACTGAATTTACAAATAGTCTCAAGTTGTATATTTGGAAAATTGACATCAGTGTCTCTTATGTCTATCATTTGATGCAAACAAATATATGAAGGATGCATACTAAGTAAGTTAAAAACTCTGGCATGTATATATACAATTGTCTGTCGAAGGTGGACGCACTACATTCTAATAGACATTTAATCCTAATAAATGACTACAAGAGATGGTTAGCCAAACGAATGTAGTATGACAATGGGATTATACCTGAAACAAGTACAGAGACCGTATTTCTTTCTTGAAGGAAGAAATAATGAATGCCACTATTAGATTGAAGAGAAATTATAAAATAATCGCTCTTCATAATTCCTGTACTGGTTACCTCTATCTGCACTGTATACATCATACGCCGGCACTAGTGCTATCTGTATAATTCCACACCTGGGATTTTGAACAGAGCTAGTGTTACCATGGTAACACTTAATCAAAAGAAGACATAACTAAGAAGAATGACCTCTTCTCCCATTAATTGATAGTCCCAGTCAATTACTATTCATCGTAGAATAGACGGCAGGGTAAATATTCTACCTGACGTCACCACACGCTGCTTCACATCATGGACTTACATAGCGTAGAGCTTGTAGAGCACTCTGGATGATACTCATCCAGAACATGTGCGAGGACATGTGAGGTTCCAAACCATTAATTGATTATCACAGTAATTAGGGGGCAGGCTTTAATACACTGCCTGCCGCCACTACAAAGTGTTTCAGTTCATGCACTTGTTTTGCATAGTGTTTGTAAAACACTCTGGATGATTTCCATCCAGTGTATGAACGAAGATGCTCAAAGTTCATAAACTGAAAGAAGTTCAGTGATGAAGCAATCTTTCTCAGATCATGACCTGCGGGAGTACTGTCCGGATCTGCTCTACGAATAAAGTAGGTGAGCTTCGCCCTCAGCTGATTTAGAGATAAGTTTGATCCCGAAGTTTCTCCTTTAAAGAGCTCTCCTCCCCAGAAGTCTGAAGTTCTACGAAGATAGACCTTTAGACACTCTACAGGACATAGAGAAACATCTTCCTTCAGAGGACAGATTCTCCAGGGACCCCACCTTTTAGTGTGTAGCTCGTTTTTTGCGAGAAAGGATGGATCAGGAAAGAGATTCAGTTCTCCTAATTCCGTGAACTAAATGTGACCCTCATCTCTGGATAGGGCCACTATTTCACTAACTCTAGCCCCAGAGGCTATAGCAAATAGGAAAATAACCTTTTGGGTTAGGTCCTTAAGAGAACAATCTGCATTGTTCACAGATGAGGCATAATGTAAGACCTTGTCCAAAGACCAAGAGATGGGCTCTGGTGGTACTGCGGGCCTAAGCCTAGCACATGCCTTTGGAATCTTATTAGAGATTTCATTTGCCAGATCCACTTGGAAGGCATATAGGAGAGGCCTAGTCAAAGCTGACTTGCACGTATTTATCGTATTGGCCGCCAGACCTTGGCTATGAAGGTGGACAAAGAAGGACAGACAGAAGTTCATAGAAATCTCTTTCGGTCCTTTTGTTTTGACAAACGCAACCCACTTCTTCCAGGAAGAATCATATTGTCTTCTAGTAGACTTAGCCTTGTATTCTTCTAAGAATTCTATATTGCCTTCTGAGAACCCAAACCTTTTTCTAACCGCTAAAGCGAGAAATTCATGAAATGAAGGGTTTGGGTTCTCTGTGATAAACCGAAAGAAGTTGATTTCTGACCCTTCGGAAATATATCTAGGATCGGAGCTAGGACCGGCCTCATCTGGTCTATCAGCCCCATTAGAGGATCCTCGTATAGGGCTATATAGCGAGGTAGTTTCTTGAAGACGCTCGTGATGAAGAGGTCGAGCTGCAGTTCCGGGACTTGTTCCCATCTGGGAGGGAATATGTCTGCGTCCATGGACCATTCCAACTCTATCGCCTTGGATCGTGATAGAATATCCACCGTCACATCGTGGATCAGTTGTAAATGAACTCCTGTTAGGTGCCATCCCTTTAGAAAAGGGATGGGTAACTTCACCAAGACTGTACGAGACGTTCGAATGTGACGTCTTATTATCACTTCGGTGTCCCAGATCAGTCGTAGGGAGCCTGATCTGTGTGGAGGGGGCTTCCACACCCATGAAAGGACCAGCAGAGTCTTGGGACTTTCGTGCTGTAATTTTTGTTAGAGAGGCGATTAAAGAGGGACCGATCTCAGTCTTTTTTTATCTCTTCAAGCATTTGATGCGTGTTTTCTCCAAGCTCTTAACGCATCTTTCCGGTGTGCCCTTAGCACCATGTCTGTCACTATTGCAAACTGGGTAAAGTTTAGCACTTTTCCCTGTTGGTATTTTGAAAATCTGACCGATTACCTGAGTCTCTTGACAGACCTCACGAGCTCCTTTTATATTCCCAAAGGAAAGGAGAGTTGAAGTGACTGAGGGCTTCTATGGTTTTTTAAACATCGAAACCCCAGAGGTGGAGAAAGTCGAGACTTCTAGAAGCTTATCTTGCATCCGTGATGCCCCGGGAACCGGGTCATCTCTTTGAATGCACATGGGCCCGACACTTCGGGTGCTGCGCACTCCAGCCTCTCTATCAGGTATATTAATACCTGAACTATTTCTAGGCTTGTCTTTGACGAGACTAATTTCGTCAATCCTTTGAAGATACTTAGGACTGTGAGTCCAACACGTATCTTTCCTAGGATGAATGTTACTCTCTGTAACATGAATTCTAGATAGGAGGAAGGGGGTGGTTGACTTGAAGGTTCCGAAGGACACCTTTCAGGTCTGACAAGACTACGAACACCCATAATTGGAATAAGGTCCATATGTTCAGAAGGATTAACATTCAGAACTTGCTGTTTTTTATGAACTTGTTGAGTGGAGACAAGTTCAGAATGACTCATTGATATCTTGAGTCCTTCTCGTGAACACAAAACAGCCTTCCCTGGAACTCGATGAGCTATAGTTTTCTTACCACCTGTATGCTCTATAGCTATCAGGTATATTTCTCCAGGAGGGTTTTGAACTGTAGGAGAAGGTAAGGAAATGATGGTAGAGACATTTCTGTTTCCCATCAATTGCTCATCTTGAATAGGCTTTGGACCGAAGGATCGAAGGTCCTGCGATCCAGAGGGAAATTTCATCCTAGCCGAAGCGTCTTTATGCTTCAAGTAGTCAGTAGGCTTAGACTTTTGACCATCTGCCTGTAGCACCATGGTCACTGGAATAGTGGGATGTTGTTGAGCAGCCTGGATATTTCCAGCATTTTCGATCTTCTTTTTAGGTAGGGGACCCACAACCACAGAAGATTTTCTCTTTGAAGCAATGCCCCATTTTTGGAGAAGACTTATGTTCTCCATGGTGGCGTTCTTAATTACTTCCTCAATGACCTCGTGTGGGAAGAGGTCTTTACCCAAGATTTTGGAAGATATTAGCTTCCTTGTTTTGTGTTTCAATGTTGCAGAAGCGAACACAAACTCTCTACATGCTCTCCTAGCCTTCACAAAGGCGTAAAGGTCCTTTAGCAAGGTACCCATATGCATTTTGGCTATGGGGTGTTTTCGTAGGTTGAACACCACTCTATGTAGTTTTGTAGAGAAAGGGATGTCGCAAGTCTCTCCTTTGACTCGTGTTCATTAAACAAGAGCAAATCGGTCAATTTAGGAAGACATACATTGAATTGTCGACTTGCGACATCCTTGTCTAATTTTCCTACTGAAAATGTCAAATGGACTTCCTTCCAATCCTTTTCCAGTCCGGGAAAAGCTGATGACAAAGGCTTGCACTGATCGAGTGTGGGACATGGCTCACCCGCCTCTTTAGCTTTGGCAACAGAAGTAAATGCCTTCCCCATAAAGGGGAATGAGAGTGAAGTAGGAGCAAGAAAGGAAGGGTGTCTGTTATTCAATGAGAATACCTTCGTTTCTGAATAACTCGCCCTTTTCAGACTGCCTGAGAGGATAGTCTGTACCTTATCATGGTCAAGAATCATGACCTCCTTTGGTTCCGTTCCTTTTTCTGACTTTGGTTCGTACTTCAGTCGGACCCAACGGCTAGGGAAAGCATCAAAGCTTGGCCAAAATTGAATTTTGTCCAAAGGAACCGCACCTATTTTCTCTGAAATGTCGAGATTTCCATTTGGAATCGACATCTGCTCTGCAAACCTCCAGGGATTGGTTATGGAGCATGTTGGAAGGTCTTGATTCATGGGTCGTTTGACTGACCCGTGGGAAGCGACAAGAGAAGCTTTACGAGGCTCTATCTTGGGTTTTACTTCCTGCATTCCGTTTTGTTTACAAAAGCTCTCTATCTGATTCTTCAGTTGGATACATAATTGTACCACATTATCCAATAGAGGGGTAGAAGACGAAGATGTTGACATCGATGGCTCTATAGCCGGCATAGGGGGAGGAAACTCCGACACAACATTTATCTCTTCTACCTTGGGGCACATCCTAAAGGTTTTCTGGCCGCCAGGGGATGTAGTTGGCTCCTGAGGCACTACTATTTCCTCGCTTGCCTTTGGAAATAGTAGCTTACGCATCCTATCATTAGGTAAGAAAGGTCCCGGAGAGATCTTTTGGAAGCCTCTCACCCAGTTGCGTAATTTATATTGAGCTGTATCCCTAGTCTCCGTAGACTTTGGATTTTCAAAACCTTCAGACATTAATGTCCGACATATATTGCAAACCTGTATGTTCCAATAATGTAGGGATCCGGAATTAATATTGCAGGAGTAATGCAACCTGCAAGTATTATGACCGTAAAAGTACTTACTCTTGGCCTTGCAGAGGACTGCAGCACAAGATATCTGGTGTTCCTCCTGTGAAGAAAGGAAAACCAAATGAGTATACAAGGAATTATCTCTTTGATAATCAACATGTAAATGTCATCTACAACAGAATAGCTTAGGATAGTAAGCTATAAAGGGATAGTAGGAGATACATACCTGTGTACCCCTGAGAGCAAATGCTGCTACCTCCCCTCAGTATTAACTACATAGAGCTATCTCTATTGAGAAACTCCAAGTAGAAAGGCTCTTACCCCTAGGGGTAGAGAAGTATCAAATCACTGTCCCAAAATAATGTTAATACTGTGGGGTCAGGATGACTAATTCTAGATCAGACTATGGAAGAAAATATTCATTCAATATACGAGCGATATCAGCAGAATGCTCGCACAAGGATACCCAAGGTATGTTAGAAATTACTACTGTTTAATGGTTCTGTAGTTTTCTAATTGCAGTAAGTCTATATTGCAATTTACTGACTACTGTACCTTATGTATTGTAGTCTAGTCATTATTCTGCCTTCATGGCAGCATATGACAGTACGGTCCATCTAGCATGTAGCCAGCTGGACTAGGAAAAAAATAAAGACATATTTGTATATCCCACTCAGCCCATTTGCTCTAGTCTTCCTACTATATTAAAATATACGAGTTTCCTGATCAGGGAGACTCAAGGATAAAGGCTCTACCCCTTAAGGGTTAGGAGTGTATTACTCTTGCCTTGGAGTATTAAATATTGTAGGGTAATCCTAAAACTGATTTCTAATCAGGATATTGAAGAAATCATATTCAATCAATATAGGATTAGGCTTAGCAATGCCTGAGTTGGATATCCAAAATAAATTGGAAATAACTACTAGTATAAGATATATAGTAGTTTTCTATCTGCAGTATATTCTATACTGAGATATACTGGCTATCTGTATAACCTATACAGTAGTTCAGCCGGCATGTTGCCGGTCTAGCTAGGTCTTGCCGGCATGTTGCCGGTCTAGCTAGGTCTTGCCGGCATACCCGGCAGTGCTAGTTAGAGAGAGAGAGAGAGATGGTATGGAAAAAAGGCTATTCCTTTCTGTAAATGTATACAGTAATTAAGGATGTGAAAGTCTAATTTGAATGCCTTTCTCCAGAAAGAAGGTTCTAATAGAAGGGGAGAATGTAACATTCAGGCTTTTCTGTAGCTACAGTACTATTGCCGGTAAGGTACCACCTATGCACTGCCGGCCGGCAACACGCCGACAGTACCAGTACAGTCGGCGTGCTGCCAACTGAGTTAGCACTGTCTTTGCTGGCCCGGCCGGCAGTACCCCCGGTAACAGAAGAACCTTGGGGACAGAAGGGACTACCCACTCACGGCCATC
>NC_090738.1:81195995-81215995 GCF_036898095.1 Palaemon carinicauda
TTCAAAATATCTTTTCTCACACCATCCATATAAGGTTTTTTCCCACTGTTGTTTCATCTAGTGCTCTCCCTCCCTATTATCCTCAACATTCAGTAAACTTTCAAAATATCCCGCTAACCTTTTATTTCCATCTTTCATTGCCTTTTCAAGTCTCGAACCAGCCTTCCTTACTCTCTTCACTTCTTCCCAAAACTTCTTATTCTCCTAATATGAACAAGCCAATCCCTTACCACACCTCACGTTAGCCATCCACTTTGCCTCAGTTGCCTTGCACTTTACTTGCATACATTTCTTTCTATATCTTTAATACTTCTCTACACTGTTACTATGCAGCCATTCTCCAAATGCCTTCGTTTTCTCTTCCTCTTTTACCTTCACCACTTCATTTCAACATTTACTGCTACCTCCAACAAAATTTTAGTCATACATATCACTTGCAATCGCCCCGAAAAATTTCTTTTACTAACTTACACTCCTCTAAATTACTGGTTTCTCTTACTTTTACTCTGCCATATGCCATTTTCAACCTTTCTTGATATTCACTTTTTACCTCCGGTTTTATTAATTCTTTAACCCCCACTAGCTCCCTCTCCCATACCCCCACTGTATTTTCCAACTCTTATACTACAACTGAATTTCCTTGCACCAGAAAATTATCACACATACCTTTAGCCATACCCCTTAGCATATTGAAGTGTTGAGTATATATATATATATATATATATATATATATATATATATATATATATATATATATATATATATATATATATATATATATTTATATATACATATATATATATATATATATATATATATATATATATATATATATATTCATATATATATATATATATATATATATATATATATATATATATATATAGATATAGATATATATATATATATATATATATATATATATATATATATATATGTATATATTTATGTATATATATATATATATATATATATATACATATTTATATATATATATATATATATATATATATATATATATCTATATATATATATATATATATATATATATACTGTATATATATATATATATATATATATATATATATATATATATATACATGCATGTATATATGTGTGTGTATATTTCCAATAAGGCATTATATATATATATATATATATATATATATATATATATATATATATACATGTATCTATATATGTGTGTGTATATTTCCAATAAGGCATTTTATATATATATATATATATATATATATATATATATATATATATATGTATATATATACATGTATGTATATATGTGTGTGTATATTTCCAATAAGGCATTATATATATATATATATATATATATATATATATATATATATATATACATATATATATATATATATATATATATATATATATATATATATATATATATATATATATATATATATATATATATATATATGTATATATATATATATATATATATATATATATATATATATATATATATATATATATATATATATAAATAGAGAGAGAGAGAGAGAGAGAGAGAGAGAGAGAGAGAGAGAGAGAGAGAGAGAGAGAGAGAGAGAGAGAGATGTGTGTGTGTATATTTCCAATAAGACATTATATACATATATAATATTGTTATTTTTATTATTACTAGCCAACCTACAACCCTAGTTGGAAAAGCAAGATGCTATTTGCCCAATGGCTCCAATGGGGAAAAATAGCTCAGAGAGGAAAGGAAACACGGAAATAAATAAATGATGAGAATAAATCAACAATAAATCATTCTAAAAAAAAAAATACGTCAAAACAGATATGTCCTTTATAAACTATCAACAACGTCAAAAACAGATATGTCATATATAAACTATGAAAAGACTCATGTCAGCCTGGTCATCATGAAAACATTTGCTCGACCTTTGAACTTTTGAAGTTCTACTGATTCGACTACCCTATTAGGAAGATCATTCCACAACTTGGTAAAAGCTGGAATAAAATTTCTAGAGTACTGTGTAGTATTGAGTCTCATGATGGAGAAGGCCTGGCTATTAGAATTAATTGCCGGCATAGTATTACGAACAGGATAGAATTATCCAGGGATATGTGAATATAAAGGATGGTCAGAGTTATGAAAAATCTTATAAAAAATGCACAATGAACTAGTTGAACGACGGTGCCAAAGATTAATATCTAGATCAGTAATAAGAAATTTAATAGACCGTAAGTTTCTGTACAACAAATTAAGATAAGAATCACCAGCTGAACACCAGACAAGAGAACAATACTCAAAACAAGGTAGAATGAAAGAATTAAGACACTTCTTAAGAATAGATTGATCACGGAAAATCTTGTAAGACTTTTTCAATAAGCCATTTTTTTTTTTGTGCGTTGAAGAAGACAGAGACCTAATGTGTTTCTCAAAAGTAGATTTGCTATCGATAATCACACCTAAAATTTTAAAAGAGTCATACAAATTTGAAGAAACATTATAAATACTGAGATCCAGATGTTGAAGATATATCTATATATATATATATATATATATATATATATATATATATATATATATATATATATATATATATATATATATATATATATATATATATATATATATATATATATATATCTCGTCACTGCCATGACAAAGGGGCGTATCTCAAAAAAATTGAAAATTGAGATTATATCACCATTATGTTTCTCGCGGCGAGTTTTATAGTGTGACAAAGTGGCGTATCTGTACGCCTAACGGTTGCTGTATTAGAACATCTTCCGGTGAGGACCTAAATAAAGAAAGAGTAACCATTCACGAAACGTATAGGTGTAACTAAAGTTACGTCATTTTGTAGCGTTTCAAAAAGAGCAATATCAACTTGGCGAAGAGGCTATCTTGTGATAGGCCTATTTTTAATATCATTTAAATAACCATTTTCGCTTGATTGTAAATAAAACGTACCCTACAAAAATGTTTTAACAAACATATATGACATCGTAAAATCGTTCATATCGTTGAAAGTAGCGACACTGCATTACGTGGACCAGGGTGGTACAACTTCTTTCATGCCAAGGGCCACAATACCTGAAATCCTTGATGGCACGGGCCAAAAAATAAGATTATATTAGAATTATAATTCCTGGCGCGATAACTGAAGGGGAGCACCTTATAAATGATTTCTTTTTTTTACCAAGTATGTAGATGCACATGGAGAGTTTACACACCGTGTCATAAGATTTTCCCCAATACTTATTTGTATATGAGTATTTTTTTTTCCGAAATAAGGAAAAAGGAATAATATAAGGTAAAAATTAATAATTCAAAGCTTATATAATTCTGTTTATATTTAACTTCAAACCATAATTAAAGTACATGTGATATACAAAAAGAGAAAAAAGTTTAAAACAACTCAGATGCTAGTATTTAGTATTAATTTCTAATCATAAGATAAGAAAAAATAGAATCTTTCACAGTTCTACTACTGTATAATTTCAAAATACTGTACCATCAAAGTAAATCCACACACACAACCACAACCACAATCATATATATATATATATATATATATATATATATATATATATATATATATATATATATATATATATATATATATATATATATATACATATATATATATATATATATATATATATATATATATATATATATATATATATATATATATATATGTATGTATATATATATATATATATATATATATATATATATATATATATATATATATATATATATACATATGTGTGTGTGTGTGTTCGTACGTATATATATTTATATATATGTGTATATATATAAATAAATATATATATATATATATATATATATATATATATATATATATATATATATATATATATATATATATATATATATATATATATATATATATATATATAAGTGTGCTACTTTTATAAGCACACATTGAGTATGTGTTGTTTAAGATGTGTAAAGCTGGATAACGAAGTACATCTTATTAGCTTTAAAAAGTATTTATTGTTTAAAAACAACAGAGCTAAACATCTCCATCATAGGAGGGAGCTGGTTTGGTTAGATGACCAATTCTGGTGAAGTATAGATATGAACTGCTTAAATTATCGATATCACAGATATCGTATGCTTAGTTGATGTAGCAATTTTATCACAATCTCGGAAGACACCTGCATCCGGTGACGTCACAGACTTTCACACACTGATGCATTGGTGTTGACGTTTAAGAAAAATGTTACATTGTTGAGGCTGCATTGTGCATCCTGTTTATGATTTGAGTGACTACAGCAAATCCAACGGCTAGCATCTTCATCCAAAATGACATATTACGTCATGTGTTTTAAACATATAATAATAATTATTTCACTTATTACATAAGCTCGGCCAGCTATCTCAATTTTTTCAAAAAAATTTAACAACAAGCCAAAACATGTTTACTAGGCGTGACTGGACATATGTATTATTCTTTGTTTAACTTTAGCCATAAGCAAACGAGGACGAATGTCAAAATAGGCACATCAAAAAATAATAACAATAATGCATATGAAAAGATATTACCAAAGCAAAGAAAAAAAATGCATGATAAAATAAAGATCATATATATGGTACATTGCTAGCAAATGATTATATGGTACCAAAAAAAATACTGACATACATATGATTCGGTAACTTGTTAAAGAATAATTGTTACCTTTGTCAGAAACATAGATTAACATAATACGGTAACTAATAAAAATATTTGTTACCTTGTTAAAATTAAATTTTTTAGTGCACAAACACGAATTCCTGGTACGTACACGTACCACGGTTTTGTTCATATATATATATATATATATATATATATATATATATATATATATATATATATATATATATATATATATATATATATATATATATATATATATATATATATATATATATATATATATATATATATATATATATATATATATATATATATTTGTATATAGGGCTGACATATTTTATTAGATGCCCATAGATTCTGTTAATTTAATTTTTTTTTTCTTTTCTTTTTAACATTCCGTCTTATATATTTTATTAGATGCCGAGAGAAAAAATGATTTATATATTTTTTCAAAGGTTTTTTTTTTTTTTTTTTTTTTTAAATGTATATTTAACAATGCAATGTAGATAATTTCTTCAATTACATATTACTAGCGTACTAACAGCTTTTCTTACAAACACACTTTTCAGAGCAATTTACTCCTTTAGCGAATGAGGTGGCCACTTGAAACGGCTTTAAACTGAATTAAATAAGGAGTTTTGTCTGGACATGGCGAAACGTTCTGTTGTAGCTTCCTGCTGTGCCGTAACCTACGCCAAACAAGGATGTTCACGGCGATAAATATCATCACCGTGATAACCAGTCCTGCTAGTAGTATGGGGTGAAGAATTTCCTTAAAAGTCGGTGACATGTGGTCCATTTTGGTTAGTTTCATCAACCGCTTGGCAACTTGTCTGTTGTACGGGAGAGGTAGTGCTGGCATTGTAGAGGTCCACGTGAAGTTCGCGAAGAAGGCTCGTTCTCTGATGAGTGTCCGTAGACCAGTCACCATGGAATTAGGGGAAGTCCCGATACAACCATCTGCTGCAACGAAGATGTGGGCGAAGGACGTGGATCCGTCAGGGCATGATACATTGAAGCCGTCCTTGTCGTATCGTATCCACGAGCCATTGTTCAGTCTGCAATTGAACTCATTATTGTCAAAGGGATAAAGCTTATCCAGACAATTTTCACTTGTATGGGAGCTGTACATATTTTTCTATCCATTGGGTCTGAACAGTGAGTTTATTTTTTTTTAGTCTTTAATGACCCTATATGTTTCCTTGTCTGGGGAAATCAATACGTTTCCTCTCAAACTGGATATTACTGGATTTGAGTGATTCGTCATGAAAGTCGGAAATGGTGATATCCTGTAAGATTGCCAGGCATCAGAAGAATCAAAGGGAATTGTAATCCTAATCTTGTTATTATCAACGCTTACTGTAATTAGGCTGTAATAAAATTCTAACCTACGTTCGCCTAACAAAGGAACATAGCCTAGTTTATCCCTTGCATTCTCCAGAATTAACTTTAAGTAATTTATAGGCAACAAATGGGGCGACAGTACACCTTTAGTTGCTAACGTGATAGCTTCTACATAATCCTTGGATTTCTCAATGAAATGTGCAATTCTTTTATGTATGTGATCTATCTTTGAATCATAATACGTTAACGTTGCCAACAAATCCTGTACTTCCATAATCTGATTGATATTATTTGAATGTTCATTTACTAAATCCATAATTTTATTGATTGAAGCTAACTGATTCCTTAGTTCTGACATAATCAATTCATCTTCATGAGTCAAGAACTCAATTTTCTTATTTTGATTATTAATTTTAAGACGATTGGAAATTCCTAAACCTCAACTTACAATAGACCCAAAGATGTTTAATGCAGCATAAATAAACGGATTTCGACTTTCTTTATGTTCATGTCCTACAGTCCACATCAAAAGGTCATAAGCCAAAGATCCTGTCTCGTAAGTCTTATTTTTCAAGTCATCAGATAGCATCTCTGCAACTTTTAATGTTGATCCAAGCAAACTCTCTGTAGTCAAATGAAAATGTCTTCTATGCAACTCATCCAATGAGGCAGAAAACCTTGAAATGGCGGTTCTTAAGCTAGTGACATCATTCTCTTGAAGAAAAATTGCTTGCATATTCACTTCTACAACTACGTTGCTTGATGTAATAAAAACGTCTTCTTGTCTTTAAACTATAGTGCCATATTTAAAATTTATACTTTAAGTTTTAGAGCTCATCCCACACAAGAAAAATGTCTGAGCGAACAATATCACTCCCAACATCAAAAAATTCATCTTTGAAACCTGTAACGAGAAAAATATATGTAATTACTCCTGTATTAAGAAGAAAACTTTTAATCACATAAAATAAAAAATTTTTCCCTCACTTCTTTCCCTCTCTTTTCTTTTTAATTTCTTATGTGAGCCAATGGTACTATTCTCTCACCCGTGGGTTGGGATACGTTTTGAACTCTAAACCTATTGACCGTTAATGTTTCCAAAATGTTAAATGGGCCTTCAAACTTAGGTGTTAGTTTATAATTGAGTCCTTTGCGTACATTGATTTGAATATACACGTTATCACCCACGGCGTTAATACATGGAAAGGCGTTCTAACTGGGGTACCATACAATGCTTCATGCGGTGACATTTTAATTGATATATGATATGAATGATTCAGCGTACTCAGTGCCGCCGGTATTGCAATATCCCAGTTGGGGTCTGATCCCCCTAGTGTTACTCTTAATATATTTAATATCTTCCTATTTGCTCTTTCCACTAGCCCATTCGACTCTGGGTGATATATCATGGTATTTATTTTCTTTATGCTGAGGAATTCACACAATGAGGTAAGAAAGTGATTATTAAATTCACCACCTGAGTCTGAGATTATCATGTGTGGAATTCCACGTTTACAAATGTAACACTCGTAAAACTTCCCAGCGCATTCAATCGCAGTTTTAGTTTTAAGCGCTATTAGTTCTGTATATCGAGTTAAAGCATCTATAATTACTAAGAGGTGCTTATTTCCTCTGTCTGACTCGTAAAATCCTGTTAACAAATCTAAATGTATTCTTTCAAAGGGTTGATTGGGCACAGGATAAGCTCCTAGGCTGACAGGTGTTTTCGTATGCCCTTTGTTTTCCTGACATGTGCGACAATTAGCTATGTGTCTTTTTATATCTGTAAGCATCCTATGCCAATAAAACAATGATTTGGCTTTCTGTGACATTAATGAGAACCTCGGGTGTCCATGTAATGGATTTGAATGCAACCAATTCAGGATAGTGGAAATAAGTGAGATTGGTGCTACTACTTGGTTGTTAGTTACATGTGGTGTATTGCGGGTTTTCCTTGTCACAGTCCTACACAGAATATTATCTTTGATTATATAATTCTGCTGCTTATACTTTATATATTCCTTTTCCTTATGAATGCCTTTCAAAGCATTTATAATTGTTTCTATTTTCTGATCTTTTCTTTGCTCAGTCTGTAACAATTCAGCGCTCCAGCCTAAATTTTCTTGTTCAGATATCGTTGTAACAATAGGCATGGATGTTGATATATCTATTAATTCAGCTAAAGGCTCCGTACAAGATGACACGGGGTTGCGTGATAATGCATCCGCAATGATATTTGCTTTCCCAGGTAAATACCCGATTCTTGCGCCAAAATCTTGAATGATCAAATGACACCGAGTTCGTTTAGGGCTGTGGTTGAAGCCTTTAAAGAACTCTGTTAGTGGTTTATGGTCTGTAAGAACCTTAACGGGATAACCGTAAATTATGAACTTAAAATGCACTAGTGAATTAACAATAGCTAGCCCTTCCTAGTCTATTACTACATACATACTTTTGGAAGTTCTCAATTTTCGAGAATAGAAAGCTATTGGGAAAAATTGTTTATCATATTGCTGAAGCAATACCCCTCCTACTCCTAAGTCTGAGGCGTCTGTTGCAATGAAGAATTCCTTACCGAAGTCAGGAAATTTTAAGATAGGAGAACTACACAGTTCATCTTTCAAAGTATTAAACGCCTGTTGATGTTGCTCAGACCATATTAAATCTACGCCCTTCTTAGTAAGATCAGTTAAAGGAGCGGCTATTATTGAATAGTTGCGTATAAAACGCCTGTAATATCCACTACAACCCAGAAATTGCTGTATTCCCTTGACATTAGTAGGTGTGGGAAAATTACGTATAGCCGACACCTTATCATGGACTACTTTAAGACCTTGGCTTGACACCATGAAACCCAAATATATTAATTCTGTTTTGAAAAATTCACGCTTACTAATCTTTACCCTTAAGTTATGTTGTCTTAGTCTCTGTAGTACTAGTTCTAACTTACGTAGATGTTCTTCTAAGATGTTGGAAAAGATTACAAGATCATCCATATAGGCATGCAATATATCCCCTAACAAGTCTCCAAACACTATGTTAATCATTCTTGTAAATGTTATAGGAGCACAACGTAAACCAAAAGGCATCCGTAAAAATTCATAATGTCCCCTGGCTGTGCTGAAGGCTGTGTATGGGATACTATCTTCTAATGATATCTGGTGAAAGCCTTTAAGTAAGTCCAAACTGGTGAAATATTTATTCTGACCTAACAAAGACAAAATATCGTCAGTACATGGCACTGGGAATCGATCAGGGATCGTCTTCTTGTTTAGACGACGAAAGTCGACGCAGATACGCCATGTTCGATCTTTTTTCGGTACAACTATTAAAGGAAAATTATAAGGGCTGTTTGATTTCCTAATGACTCCTTCTTCTAGCATTTTACCTACTTCATCATTTATTTCATTCTTGAATTTCATAGGGAGTCTGTACGAGGGTACATAGATAATTTTCTGCTTGTCCTTTAACCTTATTTGATGCTCGATCACATCTGTTTTTCCTAAGGATCCATCCGTAGTGGAAAAAACATCATGATATTTAGTTAAAAGTCCAAAAATTTTCTGCTGAATTTCTTCGTCTTGAATGTCTTTATTGATTTTTTTTTAATAGATCGCAAAGGGGATTCATCCGCAACTGATTGAGAGTGATTGATCTCAGCAACGGTAAGAATACGATGTTTATAAACTTCTACATCCAAGATATGTTGATTTTTGTGAATTACTAAAGTGTTATTTAAATGATTACAGACTTCAATATTACATTGTTGATGTGAGCCTACTGTATAAATAGCTTGTGTGACAGACAATCCGTTAGTTTTCAAAGTGTGGGAAAGGATTAATATTTCAGATCCCGGTAATGTTTTCTTTATTTGCACTACTAAATTCGAGGGTACATTTGGTTCGATAGATTGCGTGCAAGATGATATTACGGGTGAACGAAAATTCTGCTGGGTCGCGTTTATTATTTCTTTATTAGTGAGACAAGTTATTGGTTCTTCAACGTACGTTACGGTTACATTTGTCGTCTCCTTTTTATCCAAAACTGATTTTAAGGTATTAGAAGACTTATAGAATTTCCCTTTGATATACACGCCGTGCTTGGCAGGGGCTAAGATAATGTTTTGATTTCCCATAGATGGGTATCCTATAATTACAGCTGGATACATATTAATGTTTTTTACAACAACAAATGTATCGGCAAACGTGCGTTTACCGACTTTGAGCTGAACATGAGTTATGCCTATGACATTTAATTCATTATTTCCTATACCCGAGAGTCTAATTCCGGATTTTTCAATCGGAAAGTTCGAAAACAACAAATGATGTGTCTTCAAATCCATGATATTACGTGGACTACCAGAGTCAAAAAATAGCGTAAAGGATTTGTGTTCTAAATTTACAGCATATAAGGTTGGTCGTAACTCATTTTGGCTTATTATTGTATGAATTCGTTGCAAATCTACGGGAGCATGCACTGTTTTACTTAATTCGGCCGTGTTTTTCATAGGAAAATCTATTGTCTCATAATTATCTGATAAAACATTAAATTGATTATTCAATACTATTGATGTTGACATGAATGACCTTGACCCAACATCACTCTCTTCCCCTCTGGAGTTAACTATGTGGTATTTGCTTTGCTCTGCACATTCTGAAAATTAGTTTGACCTTGCGAGGTCTGGTTTGACGACCCAAACTCAGCGATATTCGAAGAAGTGTTTGTTTGCTTTGGACTCTGAACTACATTGACATTTCGTTGTTTCTTCTTATTGTTAAAATGAGGATTTTTCTTTTTATTTCCATATGGAACTGACTGTGGAATTGACTGTGTATTTCTGGGATTCTGTTGTGTCTTACGCGAGTAACATTGACTGTATGAATGAGTTGCACTGTTGTGAATCGAGCAGAATTTCGTTCTGCAGTCCGCGCTTAAGTGACCTTGACGTTTGCAATTATAACACGTCATTCCCGCTACTTGACTACTAACTACGTTCACTGTTTGTGGCTTTGTTTCATTCTTTGCAAAAACTTGAGTTAACACGAGATCGAGATCTGGACACTTGGACATGTGTTTCTTTATCTGTTTATATACATCCAATTCCGTACTTGCAGGCGTTAACTTCTTATCAAAACACCGCACTAAAGCTTCAGGCAACATAAGTGTCATGCAAGTTAAATACATTAATCGTAAAAAATCTTTCACGGAGATGTTATCTCTAGTAACCCAAGTGGAATTACCTAAAATGTCCTGATATTCATTAAGCCTATCAGCTATGAGAGCTGCTCTCTCAATAACATTAAGCCGATTCATAGTGGCTTGATTAAGTGTATTTCGTAACGTTAATACTACATCCAAGGCTTCCTCACCCCCATAGACCGCGCGTAACCTAACTTTGAAATCATCCCAGGTAACTGCTTCTTGAAGTGAAACACCTCTTAAATACGCACTCGCATCCCCCTTAGAAAAATCTATAAAACTTTTAGCTTCTTGTAATTGTACAAAAGGGTCTACGATTTGTTTGGCATTTAAATGGGCATCGACGGATGAAATCCATGACTCCACATTTTGTGGCAAAAACCCATTGACCCGACCCTGAAAAGGAAGGATTGCTGACCTGGCATTTACAAGCGTCACAATTGGAGGAGGATTAGTCTGGCTTACGCCACTAGGTCCAGGGGTAGGGCTCACAGGGGGAGTCATGACTGCTGCATTTCTTTTCCTATCTCTTCGACCCCTTGCAATTCTATCAAAATATCTATATGAGTACAGACGTCCACTGCGTAAACGCATATGTATAATAAAATTCCCCAAACAATGTTACTAATCCCAAGACATTTCCCGAGAATTTCTGAAAGAAAAAGGAATTAGCACAAAGAGAGAAAAAATTCTAGATGAGAATTCGGAGTTGAACACAGTTTCCTTTAATGAAAGGAAATAAAAGAATAGCAAATCACTCACCCCAGTAATAATCAACTAACGACTCGTGATAACTACACTTCACTGCCTAAACTGTAATGAATTAAAAAATTTGTACTTAGCTTATATATGGTTCTGTGTGATGTCGACACATCCTCTCTCTCTCTCTTGATGTTTTGTTAGCGATGTATCGTTCGAGTTTTTTGTTGAATGTAGTGCTTCCTGGATATATTTTTCAAACGTTGAACGTCAGTCCTTGGGTTTCCTAGGATGTTGATTGAAGATCCAGTTCATCAGTTTGTATTCATAACATTCATTAAATTTTAAATATTTATATGGACTATATTACTTAGTCAAAATTGTAGATACATGTAAATAACGTTGAGTTCTTGAAGATCTTTCTCTGGTTTTACAGCTTTTATTTTGAAGTCTTGAAGATCTTTCTCGAATTCTTAGAGTTTAATATTATAGTTACTTGAAGATCTTTCTCTGATTTGTAGAGTTTAACCGCTGCCACCATTTATAAGTGTGCTACTTTTATAAGCACACATTGAGTATGTGTTGTTTAAGATGTGTAAAGCTGGATAACGAAGTACATCTTATTAGCTTTAAAAAGTATTTATTGTTTAAAAACAACAGAGCTAAACATCTCCATCATAGGAGGGAGCTGGTTTGGTCAGATGACCAATTCTGGTGAAGTATAGATATGAACTGCTTAAATTATCGATATCACAGATATCGTATGCTTAGTTGATGTAGCAATTTTATCACAATCTCGGAAGACACCTGCATCCGGTGACGTCACAAACTTTCACACACTGATGCATTGGTGTAGACGTTTAAGAAAAATGTTACATTGTTGAGGCTGCATTGTGCATCCTGTTTATGATTTGAGCATCTTCATCCAAAATGACATATTACGTCATGTGTTTTAAACATGTAATAATAATTATTTCACTTATTACATATATATATATATATATATATATATATATATATATATATATATATATATATATATATATATATATATATATATATATCTTTTATCAAATTCACAATATAACCCTTCAAGTTTTCCAAAAAAAAATATGAGGAGTATGTTCCATTATTTCTGTTCAATTCATGACGAGAAGGGAAGCATGTTAGATCATTCTTGTTTAATCATTCCCTGAAAAGTTACAGGTTTTTAAGGAGAATATCCACATGTCCTACTAACTGGGAAACATTTTTGTAATTTTCGTCATTGTAGGTTCATGTTTAAAAGTTCAGGTGGGCAGACATTACTGTAAGAATTGCTTGGGAGCAAAGAAAGTCTTTATCGTGTAGCTGAATTTAGCACTGTTCTGAATGACTAATATACTGATTTTGTAGAAATAGTAGAGTATATTCCCTTAAAAAAAAAAGACTGTTTCCCAGCACTCGGCCCCCTAACACTTACTATATTGGCAAGTCACTGTACTCTGTGTTTAGTTTTTCTGGGAATGATATAAATTTTCTAAGCCTAAAGAAATATTTCCGCCTCTGATTAAGTTCACAATACTGACAATACTTGTCATTGCATTACTCATCTACAATATTTTGCTTCATAAGGCCTCTTGGTGAATAGTGCTGTGCAGTGGGATGCAATGCACACCATTTTTCTTTAAAAGACCAACAAACCCCACATTACTGCCAACCATAGCTTCCGTACTATCAGCTATAATGCAGGAAGACATTTTAAACTCTCCATATTCATTGACCACGGATACGAGGGAAACGTATATATATCAGAACCTCTTCTATCATCATTCAATGACTGCATCTTGACAAGTTATTCGTGTACCACAAAATCTTCGCCAATGGGCCGGCAAATACGGGTAACTGACTTGTGTCAGTAACAAGTAACAAGTACTTGCGATGTTTCATTATATTTTTAAGTTCCATGGAAACATGCTGATCAAATTCATTTACTCTTCTCACAACTCTTTGGTAAGAGAAAGACACACTTTCATTTTTTTTACTACCAGGTACATTTTCTTCAGCAAACTCTTGTGCTATTTTACTGCACACTGCGTTATTAATTCTCCACCGCTAAATGATTTTTCTATTTCTTATAAGCACCAAAGTAACTACTTATAAAGCAGTAAGACTAGCTGTTTGTAGTTTTCAGAAGTTTAACTGCAAAACAGAGGCAAGCTGAAAACTATTCGAAACAGCAGGGGCTCCATCCCCATTAGGTTCATGGGGTTTTCCTTAATCTTGATATATTTGTATTTGTTAATGTTATTATTATTATCCTATCTACCGTCAGAAGTAAAATAAACATTGGTATTGAACGCATGGTTTGGAGAGAGAGAGAGAGAGAGAGAGAGAGAGAGAGAGAGAGAGAGAGAGAGAGAGAGAGAGAGAGAGAGAGAGAGAGAATACTGAAATTCTACTGAAATGTGTGATTTTAATTTTATTTCATTATTCATAATTTTTTTCATTTTTTTATTATTCTGGAGGGATCAGTTAGGTCCAGTAAGGTTTCGACACATTAAATCATACTGCATAATTAGGCCAGTGTTGGAGGGCCACATAAAATCCCCTCACGGGCCACATTTGGCCCGCAGGCCTGTAGTTGGACCACCCTGTTCTGGTCTTAGGTAGTGCGATAATGGCCTTTGTATCATGGCCTTCTATTGTCTTGGATTAAAGTTCTCTTGCTTGAGGGTGCACTCGGGTACGTTGTTACGTCTTCTTTCTCTTCCTATTGTTTTTTGAAGTTCTTATAGTTTATATATGAAAGATCTAATATAATGTTGTTACTGTTCTTAAGATATTTCATTTTGATGGTTATTACCTCTCTTGTAGTTTATGTATTTAATTGTTTCCTTTCCTCATTGGGCTACTTTTCACTGTTGGAGCCTTTGGGCTTATAGCATCTTGCTTTTCCAACTTTGGTCATAGCTTAGCCTGTAATAATGATAATCTGGTAATTGAATCACTGAAACTTCAGAAGTTCAAACTTGTTGCACTTTCCCTTTTGAAGTATGACTTATGCAGTATGACTTTGTAGCATCCCTCTTTTTGAATTATGGCTGTACCTTGCCCAGTACAAACAATATTAGTCCTAATAATCGATGATATTTTACCCTATTATCATCATCATCATCATAGTCGTCGTCGTCATAATCTTGTATGATCATGTTTGCCCGAGAACTGTAATTGGTCCTCTTAACTGCTAATTCGAATAAAGATGTTTGGGGGGATTTTATCTGTGTTCCTGTTCATCGTGTGTAGCTCTCGTTTTCTTTGCTTAACTGGCTCACCTTTCTGCAAAATGGTTGTTCTTCGTGTAACGCTCTGTTCATATCAGAGCACTTTCTTTTCTTACTTTAACTCAATATGAAAAGACGTTATGAACAATAGTGCTTAACTGCAAAACAAAGGCAAGCTGAAAACTATTCGAAACAGCAGGGACTCCATCCCCATTCCGTTCACGGGGTTTTCCCTAATCTTGTTACATTTGTATTTGTTATTGTTATTATTATTATCCTATCTACCGTCAAAAGTAAAATAAACATAGGTGTTGAACGCATGGTCTGAGAGAGAGAGAGAGAGAGAGAGAGAGAGAGAGAGAGAGAGAGAGAGAGAGAGAGAGAGAATTTAATAATCTACTAATCATACTTAACTACACCTGTACATAGACTTCAAATTACTCTCTCTCTCTCTCTCTCTCTCTCTCTCTCTCTCTCTCTCTCTCTCTCTCTCTCTCTCTCTCTCTCTCTCTCTCTCTCTCTCTCTCTCTCTCTCTCTCTCTTATTAAAACTTCTCACTACAAAAACACCAAGGTCAATTTAATAGGTTAGATTTCTTTAAATACCAGTTACTACATTCATGAACATGAATAACAATTTGTCTCCTTATTCGTTGCATAACAAAGTACTTCAGCCCTGTACACTTTCAGAGTAAACAAAGTCTTAGTTCTATACCCTGGATAGGTACGGTGGGTCGTTTGCGACCCCGAGCGTCAAAAAAAAACAGGTTTTTCTCACGTGACTCACCCCTGTGACTGAATTTGTGGGTGATCGACCTGCAGGAGGTGTCTCCCCTACACGCTCTAGTAGTGTCCAGATGTGCATTGCTGTAGCTGTACTCCTTCCCCGATTTCTGAGACGCGTCGGGGTCGTTCGCGTCCGAGTTTACCCTTCTGAGGTAGTTTGCATAATTATCAAAGTTATTACGTATTATGAAATTGTCGTAGAATGGTGCAACTTGTATAGGTTATCAGTTGTGGAAAGTCTTGGTGGATTGTTTGGCTACCATGTGCATGTTTTTTTTTTAGTTAAAATGTCGTTCATCACCACGAGGACCATTTTACCGCGAGTGCCCCTTTTTCATTTTTTTTCATTTTTTTGCCAAGTCATTTTTCCGTAAGATATTGCCAAATAGTGTCGTAAAACTTTTGCTTGTTTAGTGTTGGAAAGTGTGTCTAGATGATCTGGCTACCCATGCATGACTTTGTTTTTGTCAGATACGACGTAGTTATTGGTATATTGGGTATTTAACTGCGGTTACCAATTTCTGTTTTTTTTTCAATATTTGTAAAAATTACTACGTAGTAAGGAATTGCCGTATATTATTCATTTTATTTTCATGTTTATGTGTTAGAAAGTGTGCCTTGATGGTTGGGCTAACACGTGCATGTCTTTTTTTTTTATCTGAGATGTCGTATATTAGAATGTCGGGCATTTTACCGCGAGTGTCCCTTTTTAATTTTTTTTAATTTTTTTGCCAAGTCATTTTTCCGTAAGATATTGCGAAATAGTGTCGTAAAACTTTTGCTTTTTTAATGTTGGAAAGTGTGTCTAGATGATCTGGCTACCCATGCGTGATTTTGTTTTTGTCAGATACGACGTAGTTATTGGTATATTGGGTATTTAACTGCGGTTGCCAATTTCTGTTTTTTTTTCAATATTTGTAAAAATTTACTACGTAGTAAGGAATTGCCGTATATTATTGATTTTTTTTTCATGTTTATGTGTTAGAAAGTGTGCCTTGATGGTTGGGCTAACACGTGCATGTCTTTTTTTTTTTATCTGAGATGCCGTATATTAGAATGTTGGGCATTTTTCCGCGAGTGCCCCTTTTTATTTGTTTTTCCTTTTTTTTCTTAGTCATGTTACCGTAAGGAATTGGCAAGTAGTGTCGCAAAACTTATATTTTTATAGTGTTGGAAAGTGTTTCTAGATGATCTGGCTACCCATGCCTATTTTTTTTTTTAGCCAGATATGGCGTATATATAAGTATGTGTTCGATTTTCCTGTGATTGCCATTTTTTCGTTTTTTCCCATTTCTTTCAAAATTACTACGTACTAAGGAACTATCACAGAGTAATATTTCATTTATATGTTTATTTGTCGGAAAATATGCCTTGATGGTTTGCCTAGCACGTGGCTGAAATTTTTTTTTTCTGAAATGCCGTATATTAGAATGGCCATTTTTCCACGAGTGCCCCTTTTTATTTGTTTTGCATTTTTTTGCTTAGTCATATTACCGTAAGGAATTGGCAAGTAGTGTCGCAAAACTTATATTTTTATAGTGTTGGAAAGTGTTTCTAGATGATCTGGCTACCCATGCCTATCTTTTTTTTAGCCAGATATGGCGTATATATAGGTATGTGTTCGATTTTCCGGTGATTGCCATTTTTTCGTTTTTTCCCAATTCTTTCAAAATTACTACGTACTAAGGAACTATCACAGAGTAATGATTCCTCTAGATGTTTATTTGTCGGAAAATTTTGTTTACTTTTTTTTTGATTGAATATCATCAAATTTTTTTAGCTAAAATATTGTTTTACATTTTTTTTTTCGATTTTATTTCCCTTCAAAAAAAATTTTTTGGGTCAGAATTTTAATTTTATAGTCGTAAAATAATCGACAATTATCCAGCAACCCACCATACAATTTTTATGCATATCCAATAATAATTAGATTAGTAAATAACACCTTGAAATTGACATACCCTTCCTACATTTCAAGTGGCAGATTAGGGAGTCTGAGTCAGTGTGGTTGGCGGCCATTTTGTGGACATATCCGAAGCGTAAGCTGCCCTATCTATATATATTCTTGTTCCCTATAGAATTTTTGATATTTTGGTATATTTTTACCTGCATAAATATCATATTATATATTAAATATATGTATTTTTTTACGAAATTTCCAAGTACTCAAAAAATTACCTTTAGATATGGCCCCTGATATAAATGTAATTTACAGAATAATGAAGATTTTTTTACATATTTCTATTTTAGGATAACATATGTTTATTCCCTAAAAAAATTAGCCACTTCCTATTTCATTTGGGTACCCAAAAAAATTCATGAAATTTGGACAAATTTTTTTGGCCAAAAAAAGTTACCCTTTTTTTCTCATTTCAGATCTTCACCTCCATGGGTCTGACTTCATCCAAAATACATCAAGATGTGTCCTAAACATTCAAGAATCAATTCCTAAAAGGATTTGTGTATATATGTATAAACTTTTTTTTTATGAATTTTTATGTCAGGTCTTTTTTTTCTACTTAATTTTTTAAAATATTTATAATAAATAGTTTTTCTGCAGATGAGTAGTATTTATCTTTACAGTTGTTTTAAGCATTCATTGAAGTTTTTTTTGGCAAAAGAAAAAAGGAGGTTACTGCAAAAACTGATTTTTCAAGAATTTTTTTTGGCGTCGGGGTCGTTCGCGTCCGAGTATACCCTTAAAGGGGTGTCCGAGGACCGTACCTATCCAGGGTTAACGTTAACCTGTTTATGCACTTAGTCATCTGCGTTCTCCATAACAGTAAGTATATAAGGGGTGTCTGTTTTTCTTTAACTGAACATTACTTTCAGTTCTATTATTTTACCTAACGTTTTTAGATCTAATTCCATCATTTTGTGATTTTTCATACTATATAGCCTATTTCAGTTAAAGGAACCTTTTTAAAGTACTCTTTATATTTGGTTTCCGTCCGTCAGTCAAATTATTTTCGTAATTTGTAATAGATTTAAACTACCGCTGAAACACAAGCAAAATTCGTAATCTTTTTCATTCTTTTGATAGCGGTTCGTGTTTTTTTATAAATCTTGGGTTGAAGGTTGATTGGCAAACATTTAAGGATCATGGATGTCTTGATAGAATGGGAGGATCATAGAAAAAAAAAATGTAGTTTCTACTGATGAGTTGGAGTGTATCGATTGAAGTGAGTTTAAGATGGGACAAAAAATCCGAATGCACTGGAAGGGGAGGTACTATTATGGGACTGTCTTATTAATTGAAAGAGATTCAGATATAAAAGAGGAAAGTGATAATGATGAAAACTTGCCTCTTAGTACCATTACAAAAAAGACACGAGCTTAGGATGGCGACTCACCGTTATCAATTCTGAAGGCCAAACTAAAGCCACAACGAACTGAAAATCAACACAACGAAAACAAGTTTAGTGAAGAAAATTAAAACACCGTGATTCCAGCTGAAAATGAGACAAGCGACAACGAGAGCGAAAATACCTCCATTTGTATAAGTGAATCACCAACCTACGACAGTGATGCAGACCCTGCTTATATTCAAAGATGTGAAGTGCCCCATTGTCTTGATGAAGTCTTTAGCTCATGCCATATCTGTTTTGACCTGTTGTGCTACACTCATTACTTGAACATGGGACGATGTGAAAATGACCATAAAATTCAAAAGGTCAACAACACAAGCAAGAAAAGGAAGAAAGAAAAAATCACTACCCTTAGGAAACCTCCAATTGAAAAACAACCTGAAGACTTCCGTGTGGACGGATCGGAAAGAGAGGATGGTGCTCTTCCTCGCATTGTTTAAAGGAAAGAAAATAAGGTGAAGGCTCATGAAAACAGACTAAGGGGTAATGAATATTAAGGCCCCAAAACAAGGACAATTGATGCAGCAAGGAACATTATTAAGCCTAGTTGTAATGGAGTTACTTGCAGCAAACTAAGTAAAAAATGCTCGTCATTCTCAGAAGCAGAAAGGAAGGACATACTTCAAGCTTATTACCGAACCAATAGTGTTCAACTGCAAAGAGAGTTTATTGTTCGCTTTGTGAAAG
>NC_090738.1:81220995-81231736 GCF_036898095.1 Palaemon carinicauda
CAAAATTAGCATACCCCTTTGCTGAAACTGTGGAATGTAGAAATGAGGGATGGGGCTGTTTATACCCGCCGCTGCGTAACAGAACAGGTTGTAATAAGTTGGGAACCATGACTTTGTAAAATTGGGTCCGAAAGGTGTTTGAAGAGGACAGAGAACAAAACGGATTTTGAGCGAAGCGAAAATCTTTTTCTGGGTGAAGTAGCCATGTCGTCCTGATGGAAGTTCCTAATTGGTAACTTTCTGGGGAATATTTGACTACAGTGATCTTTCCAGAGAATTTTACCTTAAGGTATTCAGAATTCTAACTCCTGGGGCGAATATCCTTAAATAATCTCACAGGGATATCGCATAATATCAGAGGACGTATTCTTGACACGTCACATAGCTATCTTCGCCCCGAACAGTATTAACGCTTCGAGGGGGATATAGTGACAAGAATCCGAAACAAGAATGAAAAGAGAGCCGCTCATAAGGCATCTCTCCTATTCCGTTTCCAGTGTGTATCTGATGAAGGAGGTAGCTCCCTCTTTATTCCTTGTAGGGATGTACGAGGTGGTACAGATACTGTATTATAGGGAGGGGTCAATAAGCCCTTTTACAATAAAAGGAAGGGCGGGTCCATCAGGACGACATGGTTACCTCACCCAAAAATAGATTTTTCGCTTCGCTCAAAATCCATTTTTTGGACTCAGGCCATGTCGTCCTGATGAAAGTTTACCAGAGCATTACTGTATCTGTGGATTCTCAATCAGTGCCGTCCTCTCAAGAAAGTATTTTCCTGGTCCGTCTAGACCTAGAGACCTATGATGTTACCGTCATACATCATTTCATCTAAGCATGAACTATGTTAGTGCTTCATGCCCCCTACAGGGATGAGTCATACTTGACTCTGGAAAAGTCTCGAGGAGTACATAATAACTTATGGATGACAAAATGACAAGCTTGTATAGTGGTCTCGCCCTATACATTATAAAGCAAAGTTTGTATAAGATTCGCCAAAGTCAGAATGAATTTGTGACACCTTCCCCAATGTGACTACTCTTAATAACTATCGGATAAAGGTCATATACGCATAGGAACAAATTTGCATCTCTGCCACTCTCCCGTTAGGGTACCACCTCAACCCTTCCTAAGGAAGGGTTAGGGAGAGTGGACTTTTGCTTGAATCAGGGAACAATTTTAAAAGACATACCATGATAAAAATATCCATGTTTTTATCTTAATGCTCAGTACATATCTAAAAATAATGAGTGGGGGCGAATAAAAAGCAGGGTTCACTATGAACTAGTTTATTAGAATTTAATAAACGTGCATATCAGATCTACCTTTATAAAATTTATAAAAAGTGGATGATATCCATTAAAGCACAAAGAAAACAGTCAACAGAAAATATTGTTTCATCTACCATGAAACAGACTTGCCACTTCAACTGAATTAGTAATAATGCTACAGTCTGTATACTGTTTAATTACACTAGCGTAAGAAACGCTTGGCACAAGTGTCCGTATTATGCTATATTTCACCAACGTCAATGGAACAGTTCGTAAGGACACTTTCGTGGCCTATCGCTCAGTGTGTATTACGCGCAGTGACTACACACCCACCCTCTTAATTAATCATCCCAAATTAATTACACTGTTCCTCGCAGATTTAAAACAGAAGGTTTAAGGATTCTACCTGCTGCTACCACAGATTACTTGAGTTGCTCCACTTGCTTCGCATAGTGCATACAGAACACCTTGAATGACCACCAGCTGGTGTACGAAAAAAGAGGTTCAAGGTCCATATAAATAAGGAAATTTTATGGAAGAAGCAACTCCTCTCGGATCATGACTAGCGGGTGTACTGTCAGGACCCGATTTGCGAATAACATAGGTAAGTTTCGCCCTTAGTTATAGATAACTTTGAGCACTAGGTTTCTCCTCTGAACAGCTGTCCTCCCATAAAGTCTGAAGTTCTATGAAGATAGACCTTTAGGCACCCCACTGGACATGGAGATACATCTTCCTTCAGAGGGCAAATTCTCTAGGGACCCCACCTGATGGTGGGTAGCATGTTCTTGGTAAGAAACGTTGGGTCTGGAAATAGATTCAGTTAACAATAGTATTGTGTCGGCTGCTCACCCTTTCCTCCTCACTAGGGAGAGAAAATCGTGAGATGTAGGTTTCTGGTTTTCTGTGATGAAGCGAAGACAGTCGACTTCTATACTCGCTGAGACAGGGATGGGTCCGGTAGCGGTACAAATTTTAGGCGTAGTTCCAATGCCAGAGAGAACCACACGATATTTGGCCACTTGTGGGCCACTATTACCGCCTTCCCTTTGAAGGATCTCAGTTTGTCAAGGACCTTCAAAAGGAGGTTGTGCGGAGGGAACAGATAAATACCGGACCATCTGTTCCAGTCTAGGGACATAGCGTCCACAGCCTCCGCTAGCGGATCCTCGTATGGGGACACATAACGATCTATTTTCTTGTTGTCTTTCGTTGCAAAGAGGTCTATCTGCAGCTCCGGGACTTGACTCGAGATGAAGGAGAACGATCCTGCGTCAAGGGACCATTCTGATTCTATTGGTGTAAACCTGGATAGAGTGTCCACTATCACATTGCGGAACCTTTGAATGTGAACTGCTGACAGGTGCCATTTCTTCCTTTCTGCCAAAGGAAAAATGGCCAACCTAACTTGGTTGATTTGAGGTGACCTCGACCCTTGTCGATCCAGGCTTCTCACTATCACCTCGCTGTCTAGAACCATTCTTATGTGGGTCGAGTGGCGAGGAGATACCTTCTTTAAAGTCAGAAATACTGCCATGGCTTCTAGAAAGTTGATGTGAAATGACTTGAAAAGATTGGACCAAGCTCCTTGGACTCTCTTCTGAAGAGAGTGACCTCCCCAGCCTTCCTTTGAAGCGTCTGTGTGGATAGTTACTGACGGGGGAGGAGGTTGAAGAAGTATTGATTTCTTCAGTTGCTTGGCATTTACCATGGCTTGAGAAGCGTTCGCAGTCTAGTCGGTAGAGGTCTTATTAGATCTCTTCGCGCGTTTGATGCATATTTTCTCCAGACTCCTGTTGCATCCTTTAGCTGTGTTTTTATCACTGGATCTGTTATTGAAGCAAACTGTAGAGAGCCCAGCACTCTCTCCTGTTCGTGTCTTGATATCCGTTTGGATTTCAGCAGTCTCTTGACAGATCCTGCTATTTCCTTCCTCTTCTTCCCAGGAATGGAAAGTCGATGAAACTCCAAATTCCAATGGATTCCCAACCACTGAAATTTTAGAGCTAGAGAAAGTCAAGACTTTTTGATATTGATCTTGAATTCCAGATGTTCCAGGAACTGGATCACTATCTTAGAAGCTTGCATGCATTCTGTCCTGGATGCTGCCCACACCAGCCAGTCATCCAAGCAGGCTACTACTTGGCGTAATTGACGGACGGCTGCGTTCGCAAGCTTCGTGAAAATCCTTGGGGCTATGTTTAGGTCGAAAGGCATGGCTCTGAAGGCGTAAAGTTTTCTATGTAACTTGAAGCCTAGGTAGGAGGAGAGGTGGCGAATAATTGGAACATGCCAATAAGCGTCAGACAAGTGTATAGAGACAGTATATGCTCTTTTGGGCAGTAGGGTAATTATGTGTTGAAGTGTGAGCATTCTGAACTTATAGTTCCTTATGAACTTGTTGAGTGGCGACAAGTCTAGAATGACTCTGAGTTTTTCAGAGTCCTTCTTTGGAACACAAAACAGCCTCCCTTGGAATTTGATGGACTTAACTTTCCGTATCACTCTTTTGTCTAAGAGCTCTCGGAAGTATTCTTCCATAACGGGGGTTGAGTGTTGGGAGAAGTGAGGAAATCGAGGTGGAGGGCTGCTACAACTCCAACCTAGTCCATTCTTTATTAGGCTGTGGGCCCAGGGATCGGAGGTCCAGCGATCCCTAAATAGCTTTAGCCTCCCTCCTACTGAAAGCATCTCACTTCTGCTGTTGTGGACCTGAGGCCTTGCCTCCTTGACCGCGTCCTCCCCTGGATCCCCTACCTCTTGAAGGGAGTCTAGAAGAACCTCTGGCTGTTCCTCTAGCCCTCGAACGAAAGGAAGAAGTCTGCCTTTCGAAGGCTGGGTTAAAATCTGGCGACTGAGTCGCCACTTGTTGAGGTACCGCGGTCACAGGAAGTTGTTGCTGTTGTTGCTGTCGGTAAGGTATAGCCGGCCGAGAAGATGGCCTAGGCCTTTTTGTCTTCCTCTTGGGTTGGGGACCCTCATCCTGAGAAGACTTCCTCTTAAGATCTAAGCTCCACTTTTTAAAAAGGTTCCTATTCTCTGTGGCGGCCTTGTCTACTACCTCTTTAACCACATCGTTGGGAAAGAGGTCTTTACTCCAGATACGAGAGGAGATCAGTTTCCTCGGTTCATGCCTCACCGCAGCCGAGGCGAACACTAACTCTCTACAGGCTCTCCTAGCTTTAATAAAGCTATAGAGATGCTTAGCAACTGTGGCCAGATGGGTTTTGGCCACTACCATGAACCTGTCCTGGATCTTGGGGTTACTTGCCATCGTTTCTAATGTCGTTTGCAACGACATCGATGCCGCAAATCTTTCCTTCGTCTCTTGCTCCCTGCGCAAGAGAACCTCCGACAGCTTAGGGAGTTCCTCCCGGAACTGACGTTCGGCAATATCAGCTTCCAGCTTCCCGACTGAGAAGGTAAGGTGTATGTCCTTCCAGTCTTCTTGGTCCAAGGGCAAGGTCAGAGATAACGGCTTGCACTCCTGCAAGGAGGGGCATGGTTTCCCTGCCTCCACCGCCTTTAAGTCTGCCTTATATCCCTTTTCCATAAAGGGAAAGGCTCTGGTAGGAGAGGCCACAAAGGAGGGAAGCTTCTTACTCAAGGCTGGCACCTTTGAGTTCGTGAAGCCCCTCTCTTTCATTGAGCTCGATAGTAACGTCTGAGCTTTACTATGGTTAAAAACTATGGCCTCCTTCGGCCCAGTCTCCTCCTTTGAGGCTGGCTCCATCCTAAGGCGGACATAACAGTCCGGATAGGAATCTTTATTGGGGCAAAATTCCACCTCTTCCAGGGGAATTGCTCCCAACTTTTCAGATATGACGATCTTCCCGATTGTCATTGGCATGTGTTCGGCATACCTCCAAGGATTGGTATCCGAGCACAAAGGAAGATCCTTCACGTTGAGTCGCTTCTGGGGACCATGTGATGCTGCAAGCCTACGTATCTCCTGTTTCATTGCAGCCTCCTTCTCATCATTCTCCTTCTGAATTTGTTGGATCATCTCAACAATAGTAGAAAGAGTCCTTCCCAGGTCCTCTGGGATAGCAGACGATGTAGAGGGAACAGGTTCTGGGTCCGGAACCGATGTAACCGACACCTCATCGATTTCTTCCTCTTCTACTTGAGGAGCTTGTCACAGCTCCTCCTCTTGACCTTCTCCTAGAAGGTCCTTCTCTGTAGAATCCGACACCTCCGACATCCTATCATCCAATTGGATGTCTTGAAGGGCGGCCGAGACTTCAGAATCTACCAAATTCTGGCCAGTTGGTATCTCCATCTGAGGCTGAGGAATGACTGCATCGGCTGATGCTTTAGGGAAAAGGTAGGCCCTCATCTTCTCATTTGGAAGGTAGGGGCCTGAGGTGTTTTTCTGAAAACCCCTCACCCAGGATCGTAACTTTTCCCTGGCAGCATCCCTTGACTCCGTCGACTTGGGGTCGTCAAAAGCCTCAGTAATCAGGTTAGAACATACTGTACAAACCTGAGGGTCCCAATACCGGAGATCACCTCAGAAGAACATACTGCGGACATTACAGAACACAATCCCGCACTTTGGATGGTCCTCCTGTAAAGAGAAGAAAAATCCATGATTATCAAATGAAGGCTTTTCACTTTTATTGAAACATTTAGCTTTTATAAAAAAGCTATAAATGAAAGGAGGAAAGACACATACTTGTATTTCCTGTCCAGTCAATTGCCGTAACCTCCCAAGATATTAAAACTAAGGTTAATTCTATACTAGAATACCTTATGTAATTTCCTAAATGGAAATTTATTTTGTAGTTTTAATATACGGGATCGAAAGAATACAGAAAGAACTTACTTTATATATAATGTACGGTCTCAACAAAAGGCTGTACAAGATAACATTAAGTATGATGAAGAACTTTATTGTTATCAAAAACTCTGTACAGCAGTTTCTACTAATGCACTGTGTACTACAATACGAATATAGCAACTACTGTACATCGCATGCTGTTGTGCCAGCCAGCACGTGCCGGTACGTACCGTCGTACACCAGCACGTGCCGGTACGTACCGTCGTACGCCAGCACGTGCCGGCCGGCATCTACCCCTTTATAGATCAAAGATATACTATCTTTAACTAATAGGCGGCAGCCCATTGATTCGCGACTGTGTGCCGGACGGCAATCATTACCAGCCGACGGCTGAAACCACTAATACCCGGCTGCCGGCCGCTAATCGTAGTGGCCAGCAGATTCGGCCGGTGATTCCACTGCCGGCCGGCAAAGGTAATAAAACCTATGGTCGCCCACAGTAGCCAAGAACCAGAACACCTCTACCTGCCCGGCTGTCGGCTGTCAAGCCGGGATAGGGGTGCAACACAATAGTCAGAGAAAAAGTATGGATGAAAGGTTATAAGGTGGCATGCCATACGACCTTCCATCCAGAAAGAGTGAACTTTTGGAAGTGCAGAAAGTAGCATTCAGGCTTCCAAAGAATCCACAGCCGGCCGGACTCTACCGGCACACATGGAAGAGAGACCAAGGGAGGTCTGGGGTTCACTCTGCAAAGATCAAAGGGTCTCTGCCGGCCGGCATTACGTGCCGGCCGGCAGAGAGCTGAGCCGGTCCTCCATCCTAACCTATGCTAGGTACGGAAGACGGACTTTGGCCAAAGGAAAATGAAAGAAAGAGAGGTGGGGAAGGGATAAGGGTCCTAAAGACTTCGTTCTCGCAAGAGACACACTCAGCAGTTAGGGAAGCTCATCCTAACCAAGAGTTGTCTATTAGGGAGGAAGACTGGCAATGCTTGCTATCCTCCTCCCAACCAGAACAAAGTTAAGTGAAGTTATTACGCTGGGCACCGAGAAACTCCTCCAGCCCGAGAAAAAATAACACAGGAAAGTCTGCTAGGCCACTAGAGGAAGGAATCATCAGAATCGTTCCGACATGGACTAGGGAAGCAAAGCTTCCTGTGTCCGCCCCTAACCTAGCAAAGGAGACTCATTCTCCATGCTAGGAAGAAGCAGACCACAAACTAAAAACTCTGAAGTTCTGCCCAAACCCAAAAACCAGTCACTCTGGTTATCAGGACAGGGCAGATATATCCTAAAATAGTAATACCTGGATTAATATACAGGTAGAACCACTAGGATAGAGCCAGGGGCTTTCAGGGGAGAGAAGGATTGAACTTGCCCTCCGGAGGAGAAAAGAACAATCAAGGATGTGGGAAAGTATACTACTGTACCTCGAATACTAGCTAGGTAAGGTGAGAATCGATTACCTAAATTACCGAAATCTCTCGTATACAATCTTGGAAAAAACATTCAACAATATCTTACATGTATAAAATATTTGCCTATACCTTCAATAATATAACACTCTAGAACAAAGTTAAGTGAAGTTATTTCGCCGGGCACCGAGAAACTCCTTCTCCAGCCCGAGAAAATATAACACAGGACAGTCTGCTAGGCCACTAGAGGAAGGAATCATCAGAATCGTTCCGACATGGACTAGGGAAGCAAAGCTTCCTGTGTCCGCCTCTAACCTAGCAAAGGAGACTCATTCTCCATGCTAGGAAGAAGCAGACACAAACACACACAAACATGCATTTATATATATATATATATATATATATATATATATATATATATATATATATATATATAATCTTATATATATATATATATATATATATATATATATATATATATATATATATATATATATATACTGTATATATATATATATATATATATATATATATATATATATATATATATATATATATATATATATATACATACAGTATATATATATATACCATGAAACCACAAAACCATCGCATAATCGTCCCATCTGATTCCATCTCCATCCTAAAAGCAATTATATAATATTCCTAATAATTTAAATTCAAGCCTTTTGACGCAATTGGTAAAATATTGTTACCAACAGAAAAAAAAAATTCTTATGTAATGGTATTCCAAAATCTCAAATTATAGAGAATCTTGGTTCACTATGCTAGCCATATATACAATGAAATGTTGATACTTGAAGTATACTTATTAACCACATATTATTTTATCTATCTTTTCATTCTTAATTACATTGATAAAGTAATATAATGAAATGTAGCTACTTATATATATTTATATATATATATATATATATATATATATATATATATATATATATATATATATATATATATATATATATATATATATATATATATATATATGTATATATATAAATAGATAGATAGATAGATAGATAGATATATATGTATATATATACTGTATATATATATATATATATATATATATATAATATATATATATATATATATATATATATATATATATATATATATATATATATATATATATATCTATATATATATATATATATATATATATATATATATATATATATATATATATATATATATATGTATATATATAAATATATATATACATATATATATATATATATATATATATATATATATATATATATATATATATATATATATATATATATATATATATATATATATATATATATATATAAATCATAAATTTTGCACAATTGGTCATATTTTTCATATTTTGATAAGCCTTATGATTTTGATTCACTAATTTCTGAATCTTTTAATGACCTAGAGATCAGACCCTCTGGCGAAATCACACTAAGACAGTAGCTTTTGACTGGCCAGGAATCTAGCCATGGTCCAGGAAACTTGTATGGATAGTAACACACCATTTGGCTTCGAAGAAAGATAAAAGTCAATGACAATTCTTTTGCTGAATTCAGGTTTTTTGTACTTAAAATTGAAATCAACATATCTTCGCCATCATAGCTATTTGGTATGTTTGTGACTTGTCCTTCTACTCATGATTAATTTTTCATATTTCAACGTGTTTTTTCTGATTCAAATAAGCCATATATTGTTGATACATCAATGTCTCTATTTTCTCACCGATTTAGGGATTAGAGCACCAGGTGAAATTACACAAAGTCAATAGCTTATCACCGGCCGGGAACCGACCCCTGGTCCAGGAAACTTGTATGAACAGTGACATACCACTTGGCCACGAAGAAATATAAAATTAAAAGTTAATGACAATTCTTCTATATTAATACCTGTTTAATTCGGGTTTTTTTTTATATAAAATTAGAATCAAGCAATCTTCCCCCACCATAGCTAATTTGTATGTTTGTGACTTGGTATTCTAGTAATGATAAAATTTTGCACCTTTAGGCGTGTTTTTCATTTTCAAATAAGCCATATATTGTGGATAAATTAATGTCTGTATGCTCTTACCGACCTCAGGATCACACAAAGGCAATAGGAATGGCTAGGAATCGAACCCTGGTCCAGGAAACTTGTATGAACAGTGACATACCACTTTGGCCACGAGAAAGATAAAAGTCAATGACAATTCTTTTGTATTTATACCTGTCGAATTCAGGCTTTTTATACTTAAAATTGCAATCAACTCATCTTCATCATTGTGGGTAATTGGTATGTTTGTGACCTCGCATTCGATTAATGATAAATTTTGCACATTTAGACGTGTTTTGCATATATAATTTATTTTCTAAAAGGCAGAGGAAATTCAATTACATTCAGAAGAACGTGTCGCATTTAAAATGGAAAAAAAAAAACAATGAATTCCAGAGCACGATATAAAATTTACTCCCGACCAGATTTCGTATTCCAAGGAACATATTTTTGAAATGCTTGACGTGACCAAAATCCTATTCCATCTGAATTTGAAGCTTGCAAACATGACCGAAATCCCGTTTTTTTTATGAGATTTCTGTCTCTTTATAATAATTTCCACTTGTGGAATAGCATATGTAATGATCTCCTCAGTTGGACTAAGATGTTTTCTGTAAAAGTTCAAGTTTATGAGATTTTAAGGAATCCTTTTTCATCACATCGCACCTATAAATTGTGGATGTTTTTGTTTTGAGGCTATTTTTTTTTTTTTTTTTTTTTTTGTGAAGAAGAATGTTTTCTTTTATATTAGATTTCTCCAAAAGTTTTATATAAAATTACATAGATACACAAGGAGAAACATGCACTGCATATAGATATGAATTTATTAGAAGGCGATATCTTGCTTTTTTGACCTCGAGTACTAAAGAACGAATAGCTCTTGATATATAGATAAATGGATAGAAATATATATAGATGGCTCAGCTATGATTTGTTGCATGATTATATGTATTAATGTGTGTTGATTAATGTGAGAGAGAGAGAGAGAGAGGAGAGAGAGAGAGAGAGAGAGAGAGAGAGAGAGAGAGAGAGAGAGAGAGAGCAATAATATGCATTTTCAATTATAAAATTCTTATTCATGTATAAAATACAATTGCATCCAGATGAACCTTATATAAGGTCATTTTGATATAAATTTTGATAGAGATGGGAAACTATAAAAACATTAGTGAAACCGTCCATTGGAATTATATACATCGAATGTTGAATCAATTA
>NC_090738.1:81234736-81239736 GCF_036898095.1 Palaemon carinicauda
ATATATATATAAATATATATATATATATATATATACGCACACACACACACACATATATATATATATATATATATCTATGTATATATATATACATATTTATATATATTTATATATATATATATATATATACATATATATATATATATATATATGTTTCTGTATATATTTATATATACAGATATATATTTTTAAATATATGTATATATATATATATATATATATATATAAATATTTATATATTCAGGAGGAAATGATGAAGTTATAACAGTAGGGGTTAAAGTGATAATGACACCAAGAGCGTGAAGGCATTACATGGTTGGAGAGCTTTGAATAGCATATTGTTAATTATATAGTATAAATCAAGGCAGTATAATATGAGCATTATAGTTTGCTATGAACCAACAAATGATGCCTCTGAAGAAAGAAAAGGTGAAATATATTGTTAAAGTTGAGATTCCAGAGAGAGACATATATGAAAATTATGATTGGTGTCCTCATTTTTTAAGTCGGAATAACTGAATAAGATATAGAGATTTCTATTTACTTGGCAAAATTGCAAAAGAAAATTGAGCATATTTTATGTTTTTTTTTCTAACATATAATCTTGTTATTGCAGGTGCTCTTTTTCATCCAAAGAAACATTCACAACTTTATTTGGACCTGACTATGTGGCAATTACAGAAATCAAATCAATCATATACTCAGTGAAGAGAGAAGGAAGACTATGAGAAATGTGAAATGCTTTAGATGTGCAGATATTGGTAGTGGTCACCAGCACCTTATTTCCAAACTGGAAATAAAATTGAAAGCATCCAACAGAAATGTAGAAAGATTACTTAGGTTTGATGCAACTATGCTTCTTGAAGATGAGCACAGAAAAACTTTTCGAATTGAATATAGTAATCGATTTGCAGTCTTAGAGACGTTAAGAGAAAAAAGAGCAAGCAATAAATGACGAATGTTGGTATATCAGGACCATATATCAGTCAGTTGGTATTGAAGTTTTAGGACATGCAGTTTCATATAGAAGGTATGGATATCAAATTATACTAAGGATACTATAAAAAGGAGACAGACAGATGGATTGTTTAAAGTTTTCGAGGAATTAAATGAAAATTACAAGATAGCGTATGCTAGGTAACCCATTATTGATAGTGAGGTAAAAAAAAAAAAAATTGAAATGACTGTAGAGAATATTTACACAGGACCGCAGGTGATGCTAACAAAGCTAGGAGTGGCTATGGAGTGAGAATTGCTCATTGGTATATTGATGAAATCTCTACAAGGACGGAGAAAAAGAAACATATACCCATCAAAAAGAAAGATGGGTCAATTATGATAACTGAAGATGAAGAGAGGCTACATTAGATTGAATATTTTAGTGAGGTCATGAATAGGAGATACGATGGGATTAATTTGATTGATATACCTGCAGGTAAAGAAGACCTTCATGTACCCATGAATAAAATTCAGTGTGTATGAAATCGAAGCAATCCTTCAAAAAACTCAAGAGATGGAAGGCCCCTGGATACAATGGAATAACTTGTGAGATGATATTGGCCGTGAATGAAGAGACTCCTAGGATATTGACAAGATTACTTTGTAGAATGTGGCGTGAAGAAGCAAAAATTTAAGAATGGGAGTTAGGAGTTGGGAGCTGAGTTTGATAATGTCCTGAGTGGATGAAAGTACTAACTCCAATCAAGTATTTTTCATTTTTCCTTTCGTGGCTATAATACATCATATATATATATATATATATATATATATATGTATGTATATATATATATATATATATACATATATATATATATATATATATGCTATTGCTGTTCCCTCACAGTGATAACTAGTTTAATCCTATATATTCTTGCCTAATTTGAATTTTTTGTGCCATTCTTCCTTGGAATGGGTTGTATATAGAATCTTGCTTCGTAGAAATGAAGTTAGTTGCATTCACTCCGCTTTTCAGTTACTACCGCTTTTGCACACAATCAAATTTCCTTAGATAGAAGCCTCGAAAGCCTTAAACAGCTTCGATTTTGTTGTTAGATATTCGTTCTCCGGGTATGCTGTCAATCGTATTATAAAAAGATATGGAGGAGGGGTTACGCTTGAGTTTAATTTTTTTTACAGGTTACTTTCACACCTAAAAAAAAAATTGTAGCATTTAAATTTGGCTCTTAAGTAGTTATTTTATAATTTATTTTGCATTTAAAGGTTATGAGAACTATTACCATAAAATGAGTTTCAAAAACATTATTATACATAACAAGCATCGAAAGACATTTGGAATATAATAATGGGAAATATTCAAAATTTAAGAGCTTCACCACTTTTTATATTGCAGTACTTGAGAAAAAAAAACAAGAGATTTTCTGTATTGCTTAATTTTTCATATGTGTTTTGACAGGATAAAAATGTAAAAAATGCATTTTTAGTTCTGCTTAATATCGAATCAAAATATACTGTAGATATCCTACTGAGTAGAATGATTTTTTTTTTCCACTACGTTGTGGCAAATACTGGGCGATACACGTTTTTATGCAAGCCGCCATACTCTCAATATCAAAGGTGACATATTCTGTGAAGGCATCAGGAACACTAACAAGAGATTTTTTTTTCTGACGTAAATGGTAAAAAAATAGATTTATAGGATATAGGATGAAATAAATTCAAGTATAGCTGTACAAACTTGATTACTCACCAATTTAAAAATTCCGGGAATTTCTAACTTCTGCGCCTATTCCAGTCGCTCGTGGTTTTATGATACACTACGAAGTTATCTGTCATAGATCAATAGGAGATTTTCCATTATTTAAAGAGGACATTCTCGATAAAGAGTAGCATATGTGCTGCATGAAAAGGATAATTACGTAAGACAAATAAAGGAACTAGGAAAATAGTCTTAAAGATTTTGTATGATTTTAAGTAAAGTATAAGGATAAGGAGAGAGAGAGAGAGAGAGAGAGAGAGAGAGAGAGAGAGAGAGAGAGAGAGAGAGAGCCTTACCTTATTTTGCCTTATTTTTTGTTTGGGTTCCCCCAGGTCCCTCAGTGTGAGGCACCTCGTATATCCACCAGAGAGTTGCTAATGCATCTTCCGGTGTATTTTGCATCTTCCAGTCTTGGATGTTCTGGTATGCATCTTAGGTATTTATCGAGCTTATTCTTAAACACATCTACGCTCACCTCCTGATATGTTTCTTAGATGAGCTGGCAGCACATTAAAAAGTCGCTGCATTATCGATGCTGGTGCGTAGTGGATTAATGTCCTGTGCACCTTCCTTAGTTTTCCTGGTATATTTTCTGGCACTTAATATACCTCGTCTTGCTCTTTGTGATATTTTGAGCTCCATGATGTTTTCAGTAATTCCTTCTTTTTGCTTCCATGCTTGTATTATCATGTAGCGTTCTCTTCTCCTTTCTAGACTGTATAGTTTTAAAATTTGCAGTCTTTCCCAGTAGTCAAAGTCCTTAACTTCTTCTATTCCAGCAGTATAGGACCTTTGTACACTCTCTATTTGTGCAATATCCTTTTGGTAGTGTGGGTACCATATCACATTGCAGTACTCGAGTGTGCTATGTACATAAGTTTTGTAAAGCATAATCATGGCGTTCAGCTTTTCTTGTTTTAAAGTGTCTGAATAACATTCCCATTTTTGCTTTACATTTAGCCAACAGTGTTGCTATTTGGTCGTTGCATAACATATTCCTATTTAACATTACACCAAGGTCTTTAATTGCTTCCTTATTTGTGATTGTCTCGTTATTAGGTCCCTTGTATGCATATACCATTCCTTCTCTGTCTCCATAATTCATTGATCCTATTTATCTCCGCCCATTCATATATTTTGTTTAGATCTCTTTGTAGTGAGTTCCTATCTTCATCACAAGTAATTTCTCTACTTATTCTTGTGTCATCGGCGAAACTTCTCACTAAAAGGTTTTCAACATCACAGTCTATGGGTGAGATCATAATAACAAACAGCAGTGCAGCTAAAACCGTACCTTGTGGCACGCCAGATATTACCTGAGCTTCATCCGTTTTCTCGTCATTTGCAACCACTATCTGTTTTCTGTTTTGCAGGAATTCTTTTAACCATTTTCCTATCTTTCCCACAATATTATGCTTTCTCATTTTTTGTTCTAATATATTGTGGTCTACCTTGTCAAAGGCTTTTGCAAAATCTAGATAGATCACATCTGTGTCCTTTTCACTTATCATATTTTTGTATATGTTTTCATAGTGTGCTATCAGTAGGGTTTGTGTACTTTTTCCGGGCACAAAACCGTGTTGACCTATATTAAACAAATTATTTTTTACCAAATGATCCATTATTTTCTTTTTTATTACCCTCTCATACACTTTCATAATATGTGAAGTTAGACTAACAGCTCTATAATTGCTTGCCTCTAGTCTTGATCCACTTTTGAAGATGGGGGTTATATAAGCTAATTTATGTTTAACATATATCTCGCTCATATCTACTCTTTGTCTTAGCAGTATTGCAAGCGGCTTCGCGATAGTGTTTGCATTTTAGCAAAATTGCAGGAACTCCATCAGGTCCGGCTGCTGATCCATTTTTAATTTCGTTTATAGCCTTGACAATATCTGCTTCATTAATATCTATATCCGTTAGATATTCAACATTTTCTTGTCTCATTTCTGTTTCATTATTCTCACTCGCAATTCTTCGTGTGTACTCACTCTTATATTTTTCTGCTAATATGTTGCATAATTCCTTTTTTTTTCATTCGTTAGCCGTCCTTCAATTCTTAGAGAGTCTATTTCTAATCTCCCTTTATTCATCTTTTTTGCATAGGAGTAAAAGTACTTTGGGATTAAGAGAGAGAGAGAGAAAGAGAGAGAGAGAGAGAGAGAGAGTGAGAGAGAGAGAGAGAGAGAGAGAGAGAGAGAGAGAGAGAGAGAGAAACGGAAAATTGGTGAATTAATCTTTTTCTCTTAACTTTTACCTCGTCCTCTGATTGATAGAAATC
>NC_090738.1:81244736-81249736 GCF_036898095.1 Palaemon carinicauda
TCTTCTGTATTGCAATATTCGTGGTCTTCATGCAAAATATCCAAGACCTTACAGTTGCGTCCAGACAGTATGATATTCTTTTGTGCTCAGAAACTTTGGTTTCTAATATGAGGCACTCATCTGAGCTCCTTATAACTGGTTTTAAGAAGCCAATAATGTTGAAACGTGATGCCTTCCCTAGGGCCAGGGGAATGGCGGTGTATATCAGGACCGAGTACCCTGCTTCTCATAAGTCCTGCTATCAATGTGGATGTCATGAGATTCAGGTAATAAAAGTTTGTGGCAGGCATAACAACTTTTATTTGTGTTCGATCTACCAGAATCCAGACATAGATGATTCTATCTTCGATTGTCTTCTTACCATTATGGCTAAGATACAAGAAGATGATAGAAAGGCTTCTTTTGTCTTTGTTGGTGATTTTAATGCTCACCATAGGGAGTGGTTAAGTTCTATCTCTCCTACCGATCGCCATGGCTTAAGAGCTTTAGACTTTGCCTCTGAATCAGGCTGTGAGCAAATCATAAATGAAGCTACTCACAGGTCTGGTAATTGCTTGGACCTCGTATACACTGACTCCCCTGGCGTTATAACTAGTAAGGTTGGTTCTCCAGTCGGGACATCTGATCATGCCTTGATTTCATTATTAGTGAAGACTGAGCAGCCTGTCCCTGATATATCATATTCTTGTAAAATTTATATGAAATCCCAAGCAGACTGGAATGGGATTTTACATGATCTTTTGTGCTTGAATTGGTCACAATTATATAATAGTGTAGATCCTGTTGTCCCTTTGAATGAGAATCTAGTCAACATAATTGATAGGCGTATCCCTTCTCGTGTGCTAAGGTACCGAGTGAAGGACAAACCGTGGTTCAATGATGATTGTAGACGTGCTTATTTGGAGAAACAGGAGGCCTATCATCTTTGGAAGGGTAACAGATCAGATTTGACCTGGAATAACTATACTCAGCTTCGAGCTTTTGCTCAGAGAGTTTATGCCTCAACTGAAAAGGAGTACAATTTAACCATAAAAGAAACACTTTCTGGTACAACTCAGGAACATAAATGGTGGTCTACCCTTAAATCTGCACTCTTTGGTGTAGATGCAACAGTTCCTCCTTTACTTAAACCAGATGGCTCAGTCACTCACTGTCCAAAGGAAAAGGCAACCCTTTTGGCTGATGTTTTTGACAGTAAACAGAGTAATGAAAACTTGACCTTCCCCATTCCTGTTTTCCTGAGGCTAAACTAACTAGTTTAGCTTTTCGATCTCGTGAGATTAAAGCTCTGTTGATGGACCTTGATGCTTATGGAGGTGTAGACCCAAATGGTATTTTTCCTTTGTTTTTTATAAAGACAGCAGATTTCTTAGCTCCAAAGTTATCTGTTATTTTGCGCAAGTTAGCAAGAAGAGGAGCTTTTAGCACTAGTTGGAGAATTGGTAATGTTACTCCTCTATGTAAATGTGTTTGTGGTAGCTCAAGTCCCACTGATTATCGCCCAATTTCCCATAACTCCCATATTATCTAAAGTTTTTGAACGTCTTCTGGTAAAACGTCTTAATAGGTTTGCTGAAGGTAATCATCTACTCCCTAGTTTGCAATTTGGTTTTCGTAAAGGCCTTGGAGCATGTGATGCCCTTCTTACAATCTCCAGTGCTGTACAGAAATCCCTTGATTGTGGTCGGGAAGTTCGTATGATTGGCCTTGATTTTAGTGCTGCATTTGACCGTGTTAATCATGAGGCCCTTGTTTTCAAACTCAAACAGTTGGGAGTGGGTGGGTTGTTTCTTAGCATTATTATTGATTTTTTAAGTAATAGATCTCAAAGAGTTGTTGTTGATGGGCACCATAGTGATTATAGGAATGTGATATCCGGTGTTCCTCAGGGTAGTGTTCTTGGCCCATTACTTTTCATACTATATACACATCAGTGGCGATTCTAGGGGGGGGGGGGGGCCAGGGGGGGCCATGGCCCCCCCAGTTTTTTGGCTGGCCCCCAGCTTGGCCCCCCCAGTTTTTTGTTTCCATATCCTAATTCTAAATAAGCTTAGTTTAGGCATATATAATAATATAATATAATATATAATATAAATATATACCTTATAAATTATACAGTATACTATATATACACTCAAATATCCCATCCTATCACAATAACTAGACGTAATCACAAAAAAAAAAAAAATATTGGTAACGTTGCTAGATTAAAATTATTGGAATTTTTTTTACACCTCCGTCCTCCTCGCCCGCTTGTGTTTGTGTGACGCGAATCAGACGCGTATGTTTCTTCCATGTATGATGTGATGATGTGATCAGTACATGTAGTCCGTTTCTGTGAGACTGTGAGCCGGTCAAGTCAGTTCTTACCCGAATTAGTGTCTTATTGAGTGTCTAAAGCATAATTATTTGTGCATAAGTGCATTTGAGCATAAGTGGTATTCATTATTTCGTCTCATACAAAGTGGGAGTAGACTAGTGGCTATGAGATATTCGATCTTTATGTACAGTATGTGGGTGTTTCACATAAGAAGCGGATACGAAAAATAGAGTAAAAAAAATAATTATACGAAATCTTAGAAAAAGAATGAGAAGAATCTGACAGGCGGGTGTAAAGTAGCAAACAATGTACACTAATTTTTTTGTTATATGATGTAGGTCTATATCCCAACTCAAGTTTTAACCCTTCAACCCAGTGTTAACCTTTTCACAAACAGATCTGACAAAAGCCAAATATAAAATATTGTCGTTAGCCATATTTGAAAGAAAATAACTAAATAGGCCAAAATACAAGTAGCTGGTGAGTCGGTGACAATTAACCCCATTTTTATTTTTACATAGAAAACAATTCCTATAATAATAAAAATCGTCTAGGCCTAATTGTATCATAATTTTTGTGATTCGTGAATGTTTGGCAGTGATAGTGTAGGCCTATATGTGCATATATTCATTATACTGTATACATGTTATACAACACACACACACACACACACCCACACACACACATATATATATATATATATATATGTGTGTGTGGGTGTGTGTGTGTGTGTGTGTGTGTGTATGACAGTGTGTGTGTGTGCGTGCTGTCATCATCTTCTATTCTTCCAGTCGGTAGTCGGCAAAACCGCAAATTTTATCACATTTTTCTGTGGTGACAGGTGTGTTGTGTTAATTGTGAATTACGTGTGATTATTTGATTTAATTTAATTTTTTTTCAGAACTTACTATCACAGATAATTTTATTGTACTATAGACAATCATGGATAAATTTGTAATTAAAAAACGCAGTGAATGTGATACACCATTGACAGTAAACCTTGAATCTGATAAACCTGCTAAGAAGTCAGAGGGAGACTGTGATCGTGAAAGTATTGGCAATCTTGCAAGATCAAGTTCACATGATCATCCAACAAAGAAACAGAAAAAGGAAGATTCTGCACCAGCTGACATTTCTCAATCTGCTTCTGAGAATCCTATTCAGGTACGATTAAAAGAGTATCCAAGGCATAGTGAAGGAAAGTCTCATGCTCGGTCTTTTGTGGGGGGCTTGGTTCGACAAATATGAATGGGCTGAAATATTCTAAAGAACGAGATGCAATGTTCTGTTTTGCATGCAGGCACTTTGCTCCACCAACATATGGCAATGCAGATGAAGCATTCATAAAGAGTGGCTTTAGACGATGGAAGAAAAGCACATGGAAAAGATGGTGCCATCGAAAAGCACATTTCCTCTCAGTGCCACAAAACTTCTTGTATTGCATGGGCGGACTATCAACGAAATAAAGCTGATAAAACATCAATTGCTCAGTGTATAAGTGAGGCATACCAGAAGAAAGTTCTTGAAAATCGTCATTACATAAAGACATTAGGTGAAATAATCCTGTTGACTGTAACACAAGACATTTCGCAGAGAGGACATAGAGAAGGTGATGATGAACTGAATCCAGGAAATGTTCGTAAGATTCTCAGATTCACTGCTAAACGTGATCCTATTATAGCTGATAGAGTAGAAAGTGGTCCAAAAAATGAAAAATACACTTGTTCTGCAATACAGAATGAGATGATTGACACACTTGCATGTATGGTGAAGGAAGAAATTGCAGAAAAAGTTTAGGTCATGTCATTACTTTTCTGTTCAAGCTGATGAAGCCAAGGATGTTAGTAAAGGCAGAGCAGTTGGCATTAGTTATTAGATTTTATGATGAAATAGCAAATTGTATTCAGGAGTGCTTCATTTCTTTCACTCAGATGGACTTGTTGGATGCTGCCTCTATCACAGATATTATTTTGAAGAGTTTGGATAAACTGGGGTTGGATTACAAATCTTCTCTTGTAGGATTAGGATTTGATGGGGGCATCAGTGATGAGTGGAGGGATTAGTGGTGTTCAGAAACGAATTCGTGATAAAGCTCCTTTTGCATATTATATACACTGCTATGGACACAGGCTCAATTTAGTGTTGATAAATGTTGCAAAGTATGTACCCGAAGCTGCTGAATTCTTTAGTTTGCTTGAAGAACTCTATATCTTTGCTAGTAACTCGGTAGTTCATGAGAAATTCATTTTGATACAGCGTGAAATGTTGCCTAAAGAACAAGTACGAGAACTGCAGCATCTCAGTGACACAAGGTGGTGGTGTCGGGCCACTTCGTGTGAAAATGCTCTACTCCGTCTGCAATGCATAATGAGACTTTTGAAGGAAATTTCTGAAGATGACATTGGTGCCCGAGCTGTATCCGCTCGCGGTTTGCTTGCCCAGATTGATGCAGAGTTTGTTTACTTATTGCAATTTTTCACAGATATTCTTGGAAAAGTTAATAAAGTGTCTACACAGCTACAGGATAAACAAGCAGACCTAGGAAAAGCAACAAATCTAATTTTTGTCACTCCCATGAACATTTAGTTAATGTACGCAACTCTGACTTGAATGACCATTACTCTGAGAAGGTTAATGAACTCTGCAGGAAATGCTGCATTACACCAACAACAACAAGAAA
>NC_090738.1:81254736-81259736 GCF_036898095.1 Palaemon carinicauda
TTCAGACCTACAAAACCTGGGGTAAACCGTCTTTCTAGCTGATTCAGAGGCTGAGAAACAAGCATTGCCGTTATAGTACCTTTTGAAAACTCATGTCTCGTGACCCTACCCCACGTGATCACCTGGTCACATCCGCACATAGCCTAAGCCACCCCTTGTAAGTTTATCTTCATAACCTGGGGTCAAACATCTTCCTAGCTTATTCAAAAGCTGAGAAATAAGCTCCCCCGTTTTTGCTTTTGAAGCGTCTATCTCTATATCTACCTATCTATCTATGTCATGTGACCTTACCCTACGTGACCATCTAAATGCGTCCGCAAATAGCCTAGGCCCCAATCTAAGTTCAGACCTACAAAACCTTGGGTCAAACGTCTTTCTAGCTGATTCAGAGGCTGAGAAACAAGCATTGCCGTTATAGTACCTTTTGAAAACTCATGTCACGTGACCCTACCCCACGTGACCACCTGGTCATATCCTCACATAGCCTAAGCCACCCCTTATAAGTTTATCTTCAAAACCTGGGGTCGAACATCTTTCTAGCTTATTCAGAAGCTGAGAAATAAGCTCCCCCGTTTTTGCTTTTGAAGCGTCTATCTCTATATCTACCTATTTATCTATGTCTCGTGACCTTACCCCACGTGACCATCTAAATGAGTCCGCAAATAGCCTAGGCCACAATTTAGGTTCAGACCTACAAAACCTAGGTGTCAAACGTCTTTCTAGCTGATTCAGAGGCTGAGAAACAAGCATTGCCGTTATAGTATCTTTTAAAATCTCATGTCACGTGACCCTACCCCACGTGACCACCTGGTCACATCCGCACATAGCCTAAGCCACCCCTTATAAGTTTATCTTCAAAACCTGGGGTCTAACATCTTTTTAGCTTTATCAAAAGCTGAGAAATAAGCTCCCCCCTTTTTGCTTTTGAAGCGTCTATCTCTATATCTACCTGTCTATCTATGTCACGTGACCTTACCCCACGTGACCATCTAAATGCGTCCGTAAATAGCCTAAGCCACAATTTACGTTCAGACCTACAAAACCTGGGGTCAAACGTCTTTCTAGCTGATTCAGAGGCTGAAAAACAAGCATTGCCGTTATAGTACGTTTTGAAAACTCATGTCACGTGACCCTACCCCACGTGACCACCTGGTCACAGCCGCACATAGCCTAAGCCACCCCTTATAAGTTTATCTCCAAAACCTGGGGTCAAATGTCTTTGTAGCTGATTCAGAGGCTGAGAAATAAGCATTGCCGTTATAGTACGTTTTGAAAACTCATGTCACGTAACCCTATCCCACGTGACCACCTGGTCACATCTGCACATAGCCTAAGCCACCTCTTATAAGTTTATCTTCAAAACCTGGGGTCGAACATCTTTTTAGCTTATTCAGAAGCTTAGAAATAAGCTCCCTCGTTTTTGCTTTTGAAGCGTCTATCTCTATATCTACCTATCTATCTATCTATGTTGTTTTGTTTTTTATGTTTTTTTCTATGTCGTGACCTTACCCCACGGGACCATCTGAATGCGGGCCGCAAATAACCTAGGCCACAATTTCAGTTCAGACCTACAAAACCTTGTGTCAAACGTCTTTTTAGCTGATTCAGAGGCTGAGTAACAAGCATTGCCGTTATAGTACCTTTTGAAATCTCATGTCACGTGACCCTACCCCACGTGACCACCTGGTCACACCCACACATAGCTTAAGCCACCCCTTATAAGTTTATCTTCAAAACCTGGGGTCGAACATCTTTCTAGGTTTTTCAAAAGCTGAGATATAAGCTCCCCCGTTTTTGCTTCTGAAGCGTCTATCTCTATATCTACCTACCTATCTATGTCACGTGACCTTACCCTATGTGACCATCTAAATGCGTCCGCAAATAGCCTAGGCCCCAATTTAAGTTCACACCTACAAAACCTGGGGTCAAACGTCTTTCTAGCTGATTCAGAGGCTGAGAAACAAACATTGCCGTTATAGTAGCTTTTGAAAACTCATGTCACGTGACCCTACCCCACGTGACCACCTGGTCACATCCGCACATAGCCTAAGCCACCCCTTATAAGTTTATCTTCAAAACCTGGGGTCGAACATCTTTCTAGCTTATTCAGAAGCTGATAAATAAGCTCACCGTTTTAGCTTTTGAAGCGTCTATCTCTATAACTTCCTATCTATCTATATATAAAACACTGAATGTTTATGAAAAATATGCCATATTTTGGCATATCTTTGACGTGATAATATCTCTTGACCCTCAAAAGATAGGGACTTGAAACTTTCAGGATCGCCTAAAAATAATAAGAAAAGGCAAATCCTAAAGTTTCAAGCTTCTACTTTGTCGGGAAAGTACTTTTCTAAAAAACCGTATTTTCGTGTTTTGTTAATCGTACATAACAGCACTGGCCGCATTTTTGAGAGAGGGCGTTGTTTTGTCCCCGGTCACGCTTGCCAGCTCTGTGATGTATATATATATATATATATGTGTATGTATATATATATATATATATACATATACTTAAAAGCATATATATATATATATATATATTAAGTATATATATAGATATATATAGATATATATATATATATATATATATATAAATATATATATATATATATATGTATATATATATATATATATATAATTATTATATATATATATATACATATATATATATATATATATAGATATACATATACTTAAAAGCATATATATATATATATATATATACATATATATATATATATGTATATTTATATATATATATATATATATATACATATATAATATATATATATATATATATATAGATAGATAGATAGATTTTATATGTATATATATATATATATATATATACATATATATAAATAAATTTCTACCTCATACTTGGGATCGAACGCTAGCCCCTTCTAATGAAAGGCCAGGTCGAAACCGTCCATGCCACGAGAGGCCATAAAGGAAATCGGAACATGACGCTAGCCAGCTGTCCGAGGATTTACCTGGCGAGACATCAGTCTCTTACCATCGAGTTTTACCCGATTTCTCGGCCCACCACGTGACACAATTGGTAGTAATTCATTCAAATTACCCCTAATGAGTCAATATGGATAAATATCAACACAACATCGTGTTCAAATAGAAATAAATTTCTACATCATACTTGGGATCGAACGCTAGCCCCTTCTAATGAAAGGCCAGGTCGAAACCAACCATGCCACGAGAGGCCATAAAGGAAATCGGAACCTGACGCTAGCCAGCTGTCCGAGGATTTACCTGGGGAGACATCAGTCTCTTACCAGCGACTTTTACCCGATATCCCGGCGCACCACGTAACACAATTGGTAGTAATTCATTAAAATTACCCCTAATGAGTCAATATGGATAAATATCAACACAACATCGTGTTCAAATAGAAATAAATTTCTACCTCATACTTGGGATTGAATGCTAGCCCCTTCTAATGAAAGGCCAGGTCGAAACCAACCATGCCACGAGAGGCCATAAAGGGAATCGGAAACCTGACGCCAGCCAGCTGTCCGAGGATTTACCTGGCGAGACATCAATCTCTTACCAGCGAGTTTTACCCGATTTCCCGTCCCACCACGTGACACAATTGGTAGTAATTCATTCAAATTACCCCTAATGAGTCAATATGGATAGATATCAACACAACATCGTGTTCAAATAGAAATAAATTTCTACCTCATACTTGGGATCGAACGCTAGCCCCTTCTAATGAAAGGCCAGGTCGAAACCAACCATGCCACGGGAGGCCATAAAGGAAATCGGAACCTGACGCTAGCCAGCTGTCCGAGGATTTACCTGGCGAGACATCAGTCTCTTACCAGCGAGTTTTACCCGATATCCCGGCGCACCACGTAACACAATTGGTAGTAATTCATTAAAATTACCCCTAATGAGTCAATATGGATAAATATCAACACAACATCGTGTTCAAATAGAAATAAATTTCTACCTCATACTTGGGATTGAATGCTAGCCCCTTCTAATGAAAGGCCAGGTCGAAACCAACCATGCCACGAGAGGCCATAAAGGAAATCGGAACCTGACGCCAGCCAGCTGTCCGAGGATTTACCTGGCGAGACATCAATCTCTTACCAGCGAGTTTTACCCGATCTCCCGTCCCACCACGTGACACAATTGGTAGTAATTCATTCAAATTACCCCTAATGAGTCAATATGGATAGATATCAACACAACATCGTGTTCAAATAGAAATAAATTTCTACCTCATACTTGGGATCGAACGCTAGCCCCTTCTAATGAAAGGCCAGGTCGAAACCAACCATGCCACGGGAGGCCATAAAGGAAATCGGAACCTGACGCTAGCCAGCTGTCCGAGGATTTACCTGGCGAGACATCAGTCTCTTACCAGCGAGTTTTACCCGATATCCCGGCGCACCACGTAACACAATTGGTAGTAATTCATTAAAATTACCCCTAATGAGTCAATATGGATAAATATCAACACAACATCGTGTTCAAATAGAAATAAATTTCTACCTCATACTTGGGATCGAATGCTAGCCCCTTCTAATGAAAGGCCCAGGTCGAAACCAACCATGTCACGAGAGGCCATAATGGAAATCGGAGCCTGACGCTAGCCAGCTGTCCGAGGATTTACCTGGCGAGACATCAGTCTCTTACCTGCGAGTTTTACCTGATTTCCCGGCCCACCACGTGACACAATAGGTAGTAATTCATTCAAATTACCCCTGATGAGTCAATATGGATAAATATAAACACAACATCGGGTTCAAATAGAAATAAACTTCTACCTCATACTTGGGATCGAACGCTAGACCCTTCTAATGAAAGGCAGGTCGAAACCAACCATGCCACGAGAGGCCATAAAGGAAATCGGAACCTGACGCCAGCCAGCTGTCCGAGGATTTACCTGGCGAGACATCAATCTCTTACCAGCGAGTTTTACCCGATTTCCCGGCCCACCACGTGACACAATTGGTAGTAATTCATTCAAA
>NC_090738.1:81277236-81287236 GCF_036898095.1 Palaemon carinicauda
ACCTTCTATACCAATGAAACCAACGCAATTTTTCACTCCTTTGGTTTTGATTTTATATTTCGTTGCATTTGGAATAATCATTGCTTTATCTATTTGGACGAATAACCATTGAATTAAAAAAGTATATTTTTTTTCTTCATACTTCAGTATTACTTTTTCGTTTATCTAGACAGGAAATATTAGTAAATTTCGACTTAAAATAGTCAATGTTAGATTATTCGGATGAATGTTAATATCATAAAGTTATATTATGGACGTTGATCATTGCATATTATTAGTTTTTTCTTTTTTTCATAATATTTACTATAAAAAATAACGACTCATATTTGCCTAATGAATTAAAACATTTTCAGTGGTTACCAAAATTCCATGGATTCGAAAAGTAACGAGAAATATTTTTCAATAAGTAGGATTATTCCTGCAATTCGTGCATTTTTGGAATAGATATCATTCATGTATGTATCATCGTTGGCGTTTGTTTGTTTGTGAGTGCATGTGTGTATGGAAATAAAACATGGCTATTGTATAATCGAAGTAAATAAGCATTATCATCTTATCAAGTATGATTGCTAACAATTACTCTTAATTTAAATCTCGTCGGATAAAATTTAATACAAGCTTTGGCAATGTTTATCGATCCGACTGAAAATAATGAGTTGCCTGCGAATCTGTGGGTAATATAACGACTAAAATATATATATTTTTTATCTCTTTAGAACCTAAAAATTAAGACGAATTAGCTAATCAGTATAATTAAAAAAACAAGCATCAGATATATATCTTGTACTTTACATTAATTCTAGTATCGGAACTGCTATGAAATTTCGGGAGAATATTGCTCTCAGTATATTGATAAAAGACATCGATGATACATGCTTTTTCTTAAAATAAGTAGCAATATTTCGATTTTTTATATTAGTAGTAGAAATAGTAGCAATTGTAGTCTTAGTCTCCATTTTCCAAGGTTATTTTATGCAATAAAGTTTGAGAAATGAATATGATAATTATTTTTACAAATATTAGTAAAGACATAAAAATAACAACTTTAATAATAATAATAATAATAATAATAATAATAATAATAATAATAATAATAATAATAATAATAATAATAATAATAATAATAATAATAATGATATTTCGGTAGTAGACCCTCTTTCAGGCAAGTTTTGTTGAAAATAATGGCTGCCTCAGTTGCATTGATCTTATACTCCGTCTTCTCGATGGCTTTAATTATCTTTTTTGCATGACTACTGCATATAGCCAGTAACTGAGCAAAATTCATCTTCCATGGTGGGTAGTCAAATTCACAAATAATTGGCGAGTCAAGGTTTTAATGTAAAATTCACAAATCGGGTAATATTTACAATTCGGGATAAAGAATACAGAGAAAAAGCTACGCGTTTCCGGAGTGCTATCTCCCCTCCTCAGGCTTGAGTGTTGGAAACCAGTACCAGTACGATGAGGACAGGGAAGTGGGGAATATGGGGAAAGGATAAGTACCCCTGTTTATAGCCTGAAGGCAGGTACTTGGGATGGGAAAGGGGAAGGGAAAAAAGGGGGGAAAAAGAAGTACAGGAAAGAATAAAAGAGAGGGGCGGACCCTCGTGCGACATTAGATAGTAGTAAAATTATTCTGAGAAAAGAAGAGACTGACAGGAAAAGGAAATGTTCTTTGGTTCACGCTAAGCAAAAGGACACCAATCGACTGTCACCAATTTGTTGATTGAGTAAGGTATGATGGTTAATGAAGGGTTTTTTTTTATGAAGATGATTTAATGTTTAAATGAAATTACAATTTAACTGCTGAAAGGATATATAATGAATTTAATCAGATGATATGAATCTGGGCCTAGGAGGATCACAATTGATCTTGGGCTCCAGTCTCTTCCACCAATAATGATCACGAGCATGTTCAATATTGAGATTTCTAGTTAGGGTGCAAAGGTCGTCATCGTCTATAGCAAGTTTGTCCCAGGTTTTCTGCCCGAGCCTGTGAAACCGGACATTAAGAGGCTCCAATTTGGAATATTGATGTAATTCCCTAATTGTATTGTAATAGGGAGGGCTCTCTTTGTAGGCTCTCCTCAAAGCCCTATTTTGAATTGCCTGCATTTTATTAAGGGAAGTTTTGCTAATTGCTCCAAATATTATGGTGGGGTACTCTAACTGAGGCCTTACTAATGATTTATATAAACGAAGTTGAGTTTTAGTTGATAAGTATTTAAAACGGTGTAATTTACCAAAAGTTACTCTAGAAGCAGCTATTCTCTCTTTGACGTGTGAAAGGATACCAGATTTCCTAAAGTTACACCCAAGTATTGTGGCCTTTTGCTTAAATGGAATTCTAACATTGTCAACAATGATTTCTGCAGGGCTGCGAGCTGAAATGGGGAGGAGCTGAAATTTGTTCAAGTTTGTTGTTATTTTCCATTTCTTTTCGTAATTATTTACTTTTTGTATTTCCCTGACTGTTTTTATTTGCAGCATACGTTTGTTCTTATTAGGAATAGATATTACCTGGGTGTGGTTATCTGCAAACATGATTTGCAGACAACCTGGAGCAGGAGGAGGGGTGTCTCTGATAAAAAGATTGTAAAGTGAAGGGGAGAGAACACTGCCCTGAGGAACACCAGATAGAAGTGGAAACTCTGGTCCAATAAATTCTTTAATCTTGATCATGGCCACTCGATTGTCAAGAAAGTTACACAATAGCCTGATAGCTAGATTTGGTAGTTGTGCTTCTATGAACTTGTATTTAAGACCCTCGTGCCATACCTTACCAAAAGCTCGGCTGACATCCCTAGAAATTAGGTTACAACAACCCCCAAGATTTGACTTGACAACAATGAATTTATAAAGACGGGCTAAAGCAAGTTGGGTCCCTTTACCCCCTTGTAAATCCGTATTGATTGTTATTGATAAGTAAATTTTTCCCCAAGGAAATCCTCAAATCTTTCTTTAATAATTTTCTCAAGAATCTTACCAGGTGTCTCTAATAAGGATATAGGTCTATAGTTAGAGACTGAGGTGAGGTCTCTGCCCTTTTTCCCTACAAAGGGAAGAATTGCTTTTTTGAAATAATCAGGCCAATAACCCATACTCAAAGTTTCATTAAAGATGTTGCAAAGAAAAGAGAGCATCGAATTTGGCAAATTAGTAGACTGGCCTGGAGCTTTGTTTTTAAAACTTTTGATTATTTTGATAATATCTGGAAGTTGGATAGGTTTGAGGAAAGGGTCATCTTCGTCAAGTCTCCCAAGATCTACTGAATCATAAGGTATTATACGGTCAGCATGTTCAGGGATTGTCTCCGTGACATGCTTTTCATGTTGTTGGTCAAACCTTAGATTTTCTATTGGGTTTATTTTAAAGATATTGGACCAGAAGTCTCTAAAGATCACCTCGTGATCTTGAGATGAATAGATCTTTTCGTTATTATGGGCGATGTATGCTATAGGTTGAGAAGTTGAGCCCAACAATCTCTTGATCATATTCCAAAATTTTGCAGGATCTTTATAAAAGCCTTCACATTTGTCTAACAGAGCCTCCCAAGTAGAATTAATAAGGTCAGTTGATTCTATTTTGATCCGTTCTTGTATATTATGATTATACTCTAAAAGTTGATGTATGGGGCCTCGGTTATTAATTAATTCTAGGGCTTGCTTATAACGGATCTGAAGTAATTTAAGAGAATCTGTTTCTTTGATGAGAGCTACATCCTTATATACAGCAATTCTGGCTTAGGCAGAGAGGTAGCGAATGGTTCATTGGCTACCTCGAGTGTCGTGGGCGAAGCGAATGGAATGACTGATTTTCATTGGCTAATCCGCTCTCCGAGGGCGGCTGTAGAACAGTCAGACTGCCTTCCCACTCACTCGGGGGTGTTGAGTCACCATCTTGTCCTCTGGGAGCTGGGCTCTGATTGGTGGGTGCGTTCCCCGAGAGGGTATGTAGGCTAGGCAGACTATCCTGTCGCTAATCAAAGCTGTTGGGGTTAGTTATGTCTTGATCTGTTGGGTTGTACTGGTTGGTTGGATTACTTTTCCGGGTGCTATTCATTCGACAGGAGGGGAGGAGGAACATTTCCTGGGTAGTGTTGAGAGTCGGCTTTTCTCTCCAAATAAGAAGAGCTTCAAGTATGCGAAGTCTCCTGTTATCTGGCGTTCGGCCTATGATCTCGGTGTTCTTGATTATTTCCACACATTTGATGTTGTTGTTGTGGACGTGGAGGGCGTGAGGTTTTATTGCACCTTGTTGGATATGACAAGACAGTCTCTTTGACAGACGCATGGTGGTCATTCCTATATAACGTCCTGAGCATCCTGGAACAGGGCATAAGTAGGAAAAGACCATGTTGGTCTGTCTGGGAATATCCTGAGTCGGCGGGTCTGAGTTGTTCGTCATGATGTGAGACCTCATTTTATTAGTTTGATAATAAATAGTCAACTTGACATCTGTGTTTTTATCCACAGGGGAGACGTGACTCTTTATTATGTGTCTCATGGCCTTCCATCGTTTTGGTAATCCCTATGCATGAACCCTTTATAGTAAAGGTTAATAGTAGTTGTGGTGTTCATGGTTGGTTTTTCACCCTGGTACCAGGTGTCCATGGCTAGCTTGATTTCAAGGCTAACTTGTCTGTTAGAGTAGCCATTGTTCACCAAGACCTGGGCGACTCGGTCGAGTTCTTGGTGTGTGGCACCCAAGAGGAGCAGTGGGAGAGGGCTCTGCAGACGTAGGCCTTGATGGTGGAGGCCTCGTACCTGGTAGGGCATTCACTGTCTCCATTCAAGCATAACCCGAGGTAGTGTTAGGAGATATGAGAACATCTAGGAAGGACAGCCGTCCATCTTTGCTATGTTCGACAGTAAACCTCAGGATGTCCTGGGGAGAAGGGACCATGACAAAAGAGTCATCTATGTATCTCACGTACACGTCTGGGCGACGTATTCGTGAAAAAACCCTGTCTTCAACAACTCCCATATAAAAGTTGGCAAAGAGCACACCAAGGCAAGAGACCATTACACCATCCTTCTGTATATGTATGTGGCCAATGAGTGAGTTGGAAGGTAGTCGGACTGTTCTAGAGCCGCTCTCGGCGAGCGGCTTAGCCAATGAGGATCAGCCATTCTATTCACTCATCCCACGACACTCGAGGTAGCCAATGAAAAATTCACTGCCTCTCGGCCTAAGCCAGAATTGCCGTATATAAGGACGTAGCTCCCATCTTTTCCAACACTCAAGCCTGATGAAAGGAGATAGCACTCCGAAACGCATAGGTTGTGCTCTATTTTCTTCTCCCCGAATATTAAATGTTACCCGATTTGTGAATTTTACAATAAAACCTTGACTCGCTAATTATTCATGAATTTGACTACCCACCATGAAGTATGAATTTTGCTCAGTTACTGGCAGTATGCAATAGTCCTGCAAAAAAGATAATTAGAGCCATCGAGAAGACGGAGTATAAGATCAATGCAACTAAGGCCGCCATTATTTTCAACAACAACAACAACAATAATAATAATAATAATAATAATAATAATAATAATAATAATAATAATAATAATAATAATAATAATAATTTGGGTTACATATAATAAAACATCGTGGTCTTATTTTGAGATTGATGGAAATAAAAAAAAGATATTATTACTTCACAATATATTTGTACCAGATACTTTGTATATCCTTTTCTTCCACGATATACTATTCCTCGTCTCAAAGGTCTCACAAATCTCTTCGAAGCTTCGTAAAAATTGGCCAGTACATTTTGAGAGTCTGGTGATTTGTTCCAATAAGCTAACAGTGGTGTGGAATTATTCACAGAACCATAAGGTTTATATTTTCCATTATCAATGAATATATGTCCCCTTTCCAGTCAATGGTGGGTTGTAGCAATGAAGAAAAAATTTTAATTATAACAATAAAAAAGTTCATTACAAAATTAACGCCACAACGGCAGTAATCACTTTCAATAAAACCTGCTTAAAAGAGGGTCTACTTCCGAAATAATAATAATAATAATAATAATAATAATAATAATAATAATAATAATAATTATTATTATTATTATTATTGTTATTATCATCATCATCTGAATATCTTTTAATCAGAGAGAGAGAGAGAGAGAGAGAGAGAGAGAGAGAGAGAGAGAGAGAGAGAGAGAGAGAGAGAGAGAGAAGTAAAATATATTATCACCTAGAAGACAAACTGGGAGGGAAATTGTAAAAATCTGAATCAGCGACATATTTCAATCGATATCTGATATTTTGAAGCCTGATTCGTAATTCAGTTTCCTTACCATGTTTGAGGCAAAACGAATTGGATCCATCATTATAATGAATGTAGCATTAAAATAGATCTATAGTCAATTATTTTTAGCGAGACAGATTTGCACTTACCGGAGAGGTGCACTTTTAGCTCGGAAAAGTTTCCGGATCGCTGATTGGTTGGACTAGATAATTCTAACCAATCAGATAGCGCGAAAGTTTTCCGAGCTAAAACAGCACCGCTGCAAGTCAGTGCAAATGCGTTTTATTTAAAAGAAAAAAAAATAATGAGTACAGTAAGGCACGTAAGTCCATCTTTAAGGTGTACATCTACTGTACGTCTGCTATAATTCTAATAATGATTGGGAGTACACACACATATCCCTAAATACTTTATTGATATGTATATCTCGGTTTTCTTTTCTTTTATTTCTTTGTTTTAAAATTTGATAATTATTTTATGTTTGTATATGGCCATGGCCAGCAAATCTGTAGCCCACTAGTTAGGGTTACTCATACTAGGATGGTTTGTTGTTAGCCATCATACAAAAATCTCCCACCATGACCAATGCGCAATGGCCAGCGTGGTGATGAAAACTGGCCCAACCCCCAACTTGACTGAACATGCATGAAGTTTTTTCCCCTTTGTGGACTTGAAACCACTGGGTTTGTGGTTGTTGTTGTTGTTGTTGTTTTTGTCGTTGTTTCTAATGTTATTGTTTTTGTTTTTGCTGTTGTGGTGTTAAAAACTCATTATATAACTTATTTCATCATATGACTTTGTAATCTTAAAATAACTGTGATATCCTATTATACCTCAAATTATTTTTTAATGCGGCTCAAGTAATAGTTAAAGTCTCATTTCATCTCTTATGATGATATATGATAAAGATATTTTCGCATCATTTACGTCCTCTCCTTACTGATTATCAAACACAAGATCTATGGAATAAATATATTCCATATAATTTGGTAAAATGTTTCTTAACATCGTACCAAATCTTAACTGTATAGCTTTAATATTTGAAAATCTTCCTAAATTAGGCTCTGAATCCAAGACTTTACGCCATCTTGTCAAAAAACTAAAATATCTCTATATAACACTAAATCTTAGCTGATAAGTGTTAATTGTTAAACTAGTTCTTAAATTATGCTCTTGATCCAAGAATTAACGTCATCCGTTTACCACAAATCAAACATTTCTATATATTGCACCAAATCTTGCTGTCCTATGTTAATAGTTGAAATTGTTCCCAAATGAGGCCTAAAAACCCGGGATAACATGAATGTATATAACTTGGTATTCAAGATAAAAAAAAAAAATAGATTCAAACACATCTTCCATATCTAGTACCATGACACCCTGGAAGGTAAAAGTCAATTGTCAGGCCTCGCCCTAATGTGTTCATTAGTATGCAAGTGACAATATCCCCAGCGTAAGAAATTTTGGTTACGGAAGGGGACATGAGTAATAGGACACAGAGCTTTCGGGCTCTTATGAAGTCGTTGACCACATTTAAGTAGCAATGAAGGACCAAACTCAAGAGGATGCTAACATAGTTCGGTTTTGTTGACAGGGAAATGTCATTTGGTAGAGAAATTGCCACAATGGCTAAAGTTATATTTTTGGGTCATTTATATATATATATATATATATATATATATATATATATATATATATATATATATATATATATGTATATATTTATATATATATATATATATATATATATATATATATATATATATATATATATATATATATATATATATATATATATATATATATATGTATATATATATATATATATATATATATATATATATATATATATATATATATATATATATATATATATATATATATATATATATATATAGTGCATTTTTTCGTCGATATAGATTATCATTCTTTCAGGAACTTAATTTGCCTTGGAATATTGAAAAATTAAAATAGTAATACTTTTGCTCTGATCTTTATATCCATATTGGTGATCAAATATTTTTTTCAAGTTAAATACCATTCTTGAAATGTACACCACTATTTGAATCGAATAATCTTGTACACCAGTAGATATTCTCCGTATTCCTTTGCCATGATAAACAATTCAGAAGGTAGTGAACTGTATTTGACCAAACCTAGACAAAGCTTGTAAATTCTTAAGAAGAAGACAAAGAACAAGATCGAGAACATGGCCCTGAACATACAGTAATAGCGGAAGAAATGGCAATGCAATATGGTAGTATGGCTGAACTCTCTCTCTCTCTCTCTCTCTCTCTCTCTCTCTCTCTCTCTCTCTCTCTCTCTCTCTCTCTCTCATCGTATGCTGGTTTGATTCGTAGGTGTTACCTCTTCGTGAAGGGTATTCTCTATGTCCTGATAACGTAAATATAAAACTTCTTATTTTTAGGAAAATTATTAATCATTATACTTTTTTTCTGTTTATTATAAACATTCATCAAGGCTGAGTGATCTTGTTGTATGAACATTATCTGTTTCTCCATTTTTAGGTTGAATCAATAATAATCATACTTCAAATTCAACAGAAACTTGACCTCAAAATCAAAGAGTTAAACCTTTTCCAATGGGTGACAAAGGATTAATGATATGTTGACCAGACCGCTTGAATTCAGACTTATCATGTAAATATCGACTACAATCTTATACCCTCAACTGGAAATCTGCTCTAGCGAATTAAGAATTATTTTTTTTTATACAATAACGTATATGATCAAAAGATATCATTGCAATTTCAAAGCTATTAGTTGTCATACGTGATTTTGATTTTGGTATTGTTGAATAAAAGATATGAGTCATATTTCAAAATTTTGCAGTGGAATAATGGATTGAATGTCATTTGTCATCATAAAAGAACTGTGTGTCTGCTTATATGAATTAATTATGATTTTGATTTTCAGTTTATAAAAGAAAACTTCATATAGAATTTTATACTGTAACTTGTCTTTTCCATTTTAATTAATCGTTTACGTCTTAATATTTTACTATGGTTAACAAACTGTATACTTATCGTAATTAATCACTCCAGGATTATATATAAAAAAAAAAAAAATTAACAAATGTTAAAGACTCGAATAGACTAAAGATAAAAAAAAGACACAAAACCATTTCTTTCCGAAGTTTTGTCTGATTCTCCTAAAAAAATTGCTTAGAATACATACCTAAAGTTTTGCATGAGATCTCCTGTATTATGCGTGATAAAATAAAATCAGAATACCAACCTCCATTTGAAAAAGAGGACACTAGCAATGACGGATCCAGTCTTCTGGAGTCACGTGATAAGATATTGTGGGGTCACGCTAATTTTTTTTTTTCCTCAGAGAACTGGGTATTTATGTGACTTGAATATTCAATCTGAATTTTAATAGTAGAATTCTAAATTATTTATTGATTTTAGCAATATGCAAATAATTATTAAAAATTTAGTTCGAATTTTATATTTACTTTTAAGACGAATTACTTTTCTATCATTTGGCTTTAACTGTTGAAATCCATTATGCTGTATCATAATAAATACTAAATTTAATATTATTATTTCGAAGCATTAAATGTTTTTATCACCGTGCAAATGATTGATAAAGATTTATTACGAATATTAGATATAATTTAAGATGAATTAATTCCAGGTCATTTGTGTTTAAACTTTAACCAACAGAATTCTTGAATTTATTTTCAGTCTAAGAATTTTAATTAGGAGAGTTGATTG
>NC_090738.1:81297236-81299736 GCF_036898095.1 Palaemon carinicauda
AGTTTTTTAACAGTTGGGGAATTTCTTTTAATGAATCACAATAAGGTAGTACAAGTAAATTTTGTGTGTTATAGTTTTTTCTGTTATCATTACCGAAAAAAGTCTTTTTTGCTGTTCTTAGGGCATCATCTAACACAATTTCAGGATACTTTAGTTTTTTACCTATTGCTCTAATACCATTTATTTCGTCATCAATATATTCAGGGCTGCAGACTCGGAATGCTCTTAAAAACATAGAAGTAAATACAGATTTCTTAACTTTGTTGCCTTGATTTGAGTAATAATGGACATATGCCGAGATATTCGTTGGCTTTCTGTATACACTGAACTTGAGACTATTATTACATCTATGTATGCGACAGTCTAGAAAAGGTATGGTACAATTATTCTCCAGCTCCATAGTGAAATTTATTGATGGTACCAAACTATTCAATCTAAGAAAAAAGTTATCTAAATTTTCATTTCCTGGCCACACACATATTATATCGTCAATATATCGAAACCATTTTACATTATTAGGTATGATGTTATTTACGATTCTGCTTTCAAAAAATTCCATATATAGATTGCTCAATACTGGGGATAAAGGGTTTCCCATAGCCATACCAAAAGTTTGTGCATAAAATCTCCCATTGAATTCAAATTTACAATCTTTTATACATAATTTAATTAATTCTATTAAAGTGTGTTTGGAGAATAGTAGATTCAATTGTCTATTATCTAATGTTTCAGATATAAATTCCAACATGTCATCAATAGGTACTTTTGTGAATAGTGAGACTACATCAAAACTGACAAGCCTACAGGTACTGTTGATCTGTACTTCATTCAGTTTGTTAATCAAGTCTACATTATTTTTTATATTTGAATATGAGATGGTGCCAACTAAAGGATTGAGGATATTCACACAAGGTACTTAGATAATTTATATGCTGCTGAACCTACAGAGCTAATTATTGGCCTAGCTGGATAATTTGGTTTATGAGTTTTAATAGTTCCATACATATATGGCAATGTTGGTGATATTGTACAAACCTTTTTTATCAGATCTTCATTCCCTTTTAATAACTCTTTCACTTTTTTGTTGTAACTACTATTCACAAACTCAATTGGATTTTTTCTTAATTCCATGTATGTGTTTTCATCACTCAAGAGGTTTTCCCTTTTTTCTATATAATCATTTTTATTCAAGATTACCAGTGCTCCAGATTTATGGCAATTGCCGAATTGAAGCAAGATAGAAATATTAAGTTGACAAAAGCCGATAAATCTGGAGCACTGGTAATCTTGAATAAAAATGATTATATAGAAAAAATGGAAAACCTCTTGAGTGATGAAAACACATACATGGAATTAAGAAAAAATCCAATTGAGTTTGTGAATAGTAGTGTAATGACACATGCACAGCCGAGTGAAGATACTCTCGTAGTTCAAAAATTCCTAAAACTTCAGGCAAGTGTTAGGACTTTTGATAATCAAGGGCGTAGTGAATGGTTTCAATCGATTGAAGTGTTTTTGAGAGTCTTAGAAGTAGCGAAATATGGATGGTCAGAAAGGTAAAAAGCAACTCAAGTAATTAGGTTGCTGAAAGATGCCCTGGTGATGGAGGTAATGTATTGGTCACGAGACATTTTCAGAATTTATACTGAAATAAAACATGGGGTGCCAATCTCCCAAGAGGTGATAAAAAGTATTTGCCAGTAAACATATTTGCAGATTAGAAAACCAATATTTATGTGGTTATTTATTCGATGACAATCGCTCGTTATCTGATGTAGCAATATTCATACAAAACATTCTAGACAGTTTGCCATAAGAAAAAATTATAGAGAATAACTGGCCTGATTCCGAAAAGGAGGCAGTCATGAGAGGCACTCACCAACCCCCTAAGCGGGAGAGGGGAGAACCTAGTCAGCAGGTGAGAAGAGTCTTCAAATGTTGGCAGTGTGGGGGAGAGGGGAACCAACGAGTGGAGTGCCCCACCCGAGGATAGCACCGCTGTTTCACTTGCCAGGCCTACTATCAAACGCCCATTCAGGAAGACAGTAAATGTAAAACGTCATTTATAGGTAACGATGAACCATTTCAGTATAATTCTCTTCGTTTTGGTGTTAAAAATGTTCCAAGTCATTTTTCTAGAGTAATGATGGTAGTTCTGTCTCCCTTTATTGGCCATAATGTTCTTGTTTATTTAGACAATATCATAATTACAGGGAAGGCAGCCGAGGAACATAATAATATTATTCATAAAGTTTTAGAAGCATTGCGACATAATGTTATGAAAACCAATTTATCATAGTTCAAATTTTTCAATAAACAGGTGGAATTTCTTAGGTCATACAATAAAAACACAAGGTATCTAACCCTGCCCCAGTAAAGTAGAAGATATTAGAGATTTCCACAGTTCACGTACCTCTAAGGAAGTAGCTGGGTTCCTTTGGCTTCCTGGGTATTCTCTCTTCATTGATGGCTCTATGATCTATCTGATATTTGCAATTGC
>NC_090738.1:81307236-81312236 GCF_036898095.1 Palaemon carinicauda
ATTTTTCTTCTAGTGCTGTACCTGACCCGGCTGCCGGCCTATGAGGCCGGCTGCCAGCCTATGAGGCCGGCAGCCGGGCAGGTGTAGTCCTCTGGTTCTTTTGCTGCCGGCTGGCATCGGTCTTGTACCTTTGCCGCCGGCTTATGTCAGCCCTTGTCTGCCGGTCACCAAGAGTGTGGCCGGCAGCTAGGTACTACCATGTGTAGTTGCTGGCCGGCAGCCATTGCCGGCCAACATTGGCTGTTACCGGCCGGCAGTTGCTGCCGACCGGCACAGGCATTTGAACCAGAGTGCTGCCGCCCTATAGCTGTTAAGTAGTATACTTTAAAGCTAGTTGTGGTGTGTGCCGGCCGGCAAAGGCAGGCCGGCACACATCCCCCTATACTGTACAAGTATTCTTCAGTATAACATATACAGTAAGAAGAAAACTATGGTAAGGGTTTTGGTACAGCACTGTGTCTTCTAACACTATTGTGTTTTCTTGCACATCCCTTTGCTGTTGCCCTCAGATAGGAAGCTGAGTTCTTTCCTGTCCATTATCCAGGATTTTAAAATCATTGCTTAGGTGTGAGCTCCACCTGTTTCCTCTGGAAACCTTGCATTGGTTACTCAAGGAGAGATAAACCATTTTGATTTTATTATCTGGAAGGCTGCAAACAAGGGGTTGTGAGGGAAACACAAGTGTGTGTCTTTCCTTTATGAATTGTTATGCTATACTATGCATATCCAGTGATACATAGTTCACTTGATACTCATGGAAATTTCTTCTCTTTACAGGAGGACCCTCCGAAGTGCGGAAATGTTTTCTGCAACGTCCGCAGCAAGAACCTCTGCGGACATGAGTGTTGTAGGAGACACGCAGCATGCGCTGTCTCCAAGGATGATCTCCAGTATTGGGACCCTCAGGTATGTACTGTATGCACTAACCTGATTACTGAGGCTTTTGATTCCCCTAGAACGGCGGAATCAAGGGATATAGCAAGGAAGAAGCTTCGTACTTGGGTAAGGGGCTTCAAGAAGAACACCTCTGGCCCTTATCTTCCAAGTGAGAAGATGAGGGCGTATCTTTTTCCCCAGGCATCAGCTGATGCAGTGATTCCCCAGCCTCAAGAGGAGATCCCTCAAGATCAAGTCCAGGTGGACGTGGAAGTCGCAGTCGCGATGCAAGACATACAGTTAGATGACAGGATGTCTGACCTGGACGAAGGTTTGGAAGAAGACCTCCTGGCAGAAGGTCAGGATGAAGTTCAAACCCCGGATGTCGTAGAGGATGAGGTCGACGAGGTGTCGGCTACTCCGGTTCAGATTCCGGAGCCTATCCCCTCAACATCGGCCGGTCTCCCAGTAGAACTGGGACAGGCCCTCTCTTCGATTGTTGGAATGATCCAACAAATGCAGAAGGAGAATCAGGAGAAGGTGGCTGCTATGGAACTGCGTATGCAGTCCCTGGCAGAATCACGTGGGCCCCGGAAAAGGCTCAATGTGAAAGACCTTCCCTTATGCTCAGATGCTAACCCATGGAGGTATGCTGAGCACATGCCGATGACGACTGGAAAGATCGTCATCTCGGATAAGCTGGGTTCAGTTCCCCTAGAGGAGGTGGAATTCTGGCCCAGCAAGGCATCATATCCGGACTGCTATGTCCGACTGAGAAAAGAACCAGCTTCAAGGGAGGAGACAGAGCCGAAGGAGGTCATAATTATGGACCACGCTAAGGCTCAAGCCCTACTTTCATCCTCGATGAAAGAGAGGGGCTTCTCTAACTCGAAGGTAGCTGCATTGAGCAAGAAGCTCCCTTCTTTTGTGTCCTCTCCTGCTAGAGCCTTCCCCTTTTTTACAGAAAGGGTTTGCCGCTGTCCTAAGGCAGTCGAGGCCGGCAAGCCTTGCCCCTCCCTGGAGGAGTGTAAACCCTTGTCGCTGGCCCTGCCTATGGACCACAAAGACTGGAAGGATGTCCATCTGACATTCTCAGTGGGAAAGTTGGAGGCTGATATTGCCGGACGGCAATTCGGCGAGGACCTCCCCAAGCTGTCCGACTCTCTTTTACGAAGAGAGTTCGGGACAAAAGAAAGACTGGCTGCCTCAATGTCTCATCAGACTACTCTTGAGACGATGGCAAGTGACCCCAAGGTCCATGAAATGTTTCATGGTAGTGGCTAAGTCTCACCTAGCCACAGTGACGAAGGACCTTTATAGCTTCGTCAAGGCAAGGAGAGCTTTCAGGGAGTTCGTGTTCACCGGGGCTACGGTGAGACACGAGCCAAGGAAGTTAATCTCCTCCAACATTTGGGAAAAGACCTTTTCCCTACCGATGTGGTCAGAGAAGTTGTTGATAAGGCCGCCGTGGAGAATAGAAACCTTCTCCAGAAGTGGGGCCTGGCTATCAAAAGAAAGTCTTCCCCGGATGAGGGTCCTCAACCAAAGAGGAAGAATATGAGGACTAGGCTACCGTCTCGGCCAGCCAAGCCTTTTAGACAGCAACAGCAACTGCAATTGCCATTGCCTCCAGTGCCCCAGATGGTGGCACAAACCCCGACTACTTTTCAGTGGGTACCCCAGGCTGTGCCAGGTCAGTCAACCACATTCACCCCAACGTTCGAAGGACAGTCTTCTTCCTTTCGTGCAAAACCTAGAGGAGCAGCCAGAGGCTCGTCTAGGCGCCCCTCAAGGGGAAAGGGATTCAGAGGTGGTTGTGGTCAGGGAGGCAAGACCTCAGGACGGCAGTCCAAGTGAAACGATACCGGTAGGAGGAGACTGATGAAATTTTGGGATCGCTGGACCTTCGATCCCTGTGCCCAAAGCCTACTCAAGAATGGACTTGGCTGGAGCTGGTACAGCACTCCACCCCCGTGCCTTCGGTTTTTCCAACACTCCACCCCCGTTCTGGAGGAGTACGTTCAAGAACTGTTGGAGAAAAAGGTGATCCGAAAGGTGAAGTCCATCAAATTCCAAGGGAGGCTGTTTTGTGTTCCCAAGAAAGACTCGGAAAAGCTCAGAGTCATTCTGGACTTGTTGCCACTCAACAAGTTCATAGTGAATTGCAAATTCAAGATGCTAACACTGCAACACATAAGGACCTTACTGCCCAAGAGGGCATACTCAGTCTCTATAGACTTGTCAGACGCCTATTGGCACATTCCAATCAGCCGTCGACTCTCCCCCTACCTAGGGTTCAGGCTACAACGGAGACTATACGCCTTCAGAGCCATGCCATTCGGGCTAAACATAGCCCCAAGGATTTTCACGAAGCTTGCGAGCGCAGCTCTCAAACAATTACGCCTAAAGGGAATTCAGGTAGTAGCCTACCTGGACGACTGGCTGGTGTGGGCAGCATCTGAGACCGAATGCTTGCAAGCTTCCAGTCAGGTGATCCAGTTCCTAAAGTACCTAGGCTTCAAGATCAACAGAAAAAAGTCTCGACTTTCTCCATCCCAAAAGTTCCAGTGGCTGGGAATCCACTGGGACCTTTTGTCACACAGTTTCTCCATCCCGACGAAGAAAAGGAAGCAGATAGCAGGCTCTATCAAGAGACTTCTAGATTCCGAAAGGATATCAAGACGCAAACAGGAGAGGGTACTAGGCTCTCTCCAGTTTGCTTCAGTGACAGACCCAGTGCTAAGAGCACAGCTAAAGGATGCAACCGGAGTTTGGAGAAGGTATGCATCAAACGCGCGAAGAGATCTGAGAAGACCAGTGCCGCCTCGGCTACGTACTCTTCTCAGGCCTTGGTCCCAAGCCAGACATCTAAAGAAGTCGGTTCTTCTTCAGCCACCTCCCCCGTCGATGACGATTCACTCAGACGCCTCAAAGGTGGGATGGGGAGGTCACTCTCATCGGAAAAAAGTCCAGGGGACTTGGTCCAAGCTATTCAGGACCTTTCATATAAACTTTCTAGAAGCTATGGTAGTGCTCCTTACCTTAAAGAAAGTCTCCCCGCGTCACTCGATCCACATAAGATTGGTGATGGACAGCGAGGTGGTTGTGAGATGCTTGAATCGACAAGGGTCGAGGTCACCACCTCTCAACCAGGTGATTTTAGCCATTTTCCGGTTGGCGGAAAAGAAGAAGTGGTACCTGTCGGCAGTTCACCTTCAAGGAGTCCGCAATGTGACAGCGGACGCTCTATCCAGGTTCACACCGATAGAGTCGGAATGGCCCTTAGACGCAGGAACATTCTCCTTCATTCTGAATCAAGTCCCAGAACTGCAGGTAGACCTCTTTGCGACGAAAGACAACAAGAAGTTGCCCCTGTACGTCTCCCCGTACGAGGACCCCTTAGCGGAAGCAGTGGACGCGATGTCCCTCGACTGGAACAGATGGTCCAGGATTTATCTGTTCCCTCCTCACAACCTTCTGTTGAGGGTCCTCAACAAACTGAGATCCTTCAAGGGGGTAGCGGCAATAGTGGCCCACAAGTGGCCGAACAGTATGTGGTTCCCCTTGGCGTTGGAACTACAGATGAAGTTTGTGCCGCTACCACATCCAGTTCTGACCCAGCGAGTCCAGAAGTCGACTGTTTGCGCTTCATTACAGAAAACCCGGACCCTGCAGCTCATGATTTTCTCGCCCTTGCGGTGAGAAAGCGTTTCGGGATTTCGAAAGCCAGCATAGACTTCCTAGAGGAATATAAGTGCAAATCGACTAGAAGGCAATATGAGTCATCTTGGAGAAAATGGGTGGCCTTTGTAAAGGCAAAGAATCCGCAGCAGATCTCAACAGACTTCTGCTTATCTTTCTTCATCCACCTCCATGGCCAAGGGTTGGCAGCTAACACGATTTCAGTGTGTAAATCTGCTTTGATGAGACCCATTTTATTTGCCTTCCAGATCGACCTAGGTAACGAGATCTTTAATAAAGTTCCGAAAGCCTGCGCTAGGCTCAGACCTTCAGCACCTCCAAAGCCCATCTCATGGTCTTTAGACAAAGTTCTTCATTTCGCCTCCCTGTTGAGCAATGAAGAATGTGCGTTAAAGGATTTGACGCAAAAAGTTATTTTCCTA
>NC_090738.1:81324292-81346792 GCF_036898095.1 Palaemon carinicauda
GTTAAACGCCATTTTCTGATATCCAGAGGGGTGGGGAACCACAGGGGAATGTTTCCTGAAAGGAGAAAAATGGTGTAAATATTTTTTGGCAAAAAATAAATCTATCCTTTTTTCAAAAATTTTTTGGGGTCGGTAAATGACATAGTTAGTGGCTAAAATTTTTACAGGATATCTTATTACCGTACATTAAAATGTGTAAAAGCATCTGCACTTGAATATTATTTAGTTTTATGAAAAGAATTTATTTTTTTTCTTCGCATTTCTATTTTAATTTTTTTTTAAATAAAATTCCTATATACATTTATGAGCATGATTATTATGCATGAAAATATCAGAAATTTCATAAAAAAAATGAATACATAAAGCTATGCCAACTTGTGTGGGATACGGTCAGAAAATGGCCGCCAACCACACCACCTTGGAAGGTCAAATCTGCTACCTGAAATGGAGAAAGATATGTCAATATCAGCAATTCATTTACTTATATAATTGTTTGAGGATTTGCATAAAAATATTATGGTAGCTAGAAAAATTTTCATAGATTATTTGGCAATTTAAAAAAATTGAATAATAATCCTAATAAAGGTACAAACTTACAAAAACAGGAGAAATTATAAGCTATTTTATAAAAACGTAATGTGTAGAAGACATTCACAAACACTTTACAACAATCCTTTTATATACACTCCTAAACACTACTGTACATTTGATAATTATATAAAAATTTTATACTTCACAACTTACCCTGATTAGGTATTGATGGATCGAGCTCGACCCGAGGGTATCTAAGAAATAGCACAAGGAAAAGAGCTGGGATGAAGTGCCTCCTCACCCGACTGCTGCGCACACTGAGCTGATGTCTCGCAGGTCAATATAAATTACAACCAATATGGATGGAAAATTATGGCAAAAAAACGTGTTTTTTTTTTTAACCTCGGGTCGTATATGATCCACAACACCTATCCAGGTTAAGGCTCAGCCGAGTGCGGTGGTGCCTCAGGAACAGTTCCGACCCCCCTTCATACATCAATAAGGCACTAAAAAGGCATGGACATCCATCAAGAGAGGATGGCAGAAGTGTCCACCGACACTGAACAGGATCTACTGCAAGGTGGCCCTGAAGAAAACGTGGACCCTCCGCAAGCGAAGGAAGATGGATCCATATCAACGGCAACCGAGAACCCTCAGTTCGCCGAGACGGCATACCAATCTATGCTGTTAACATCCTCAGCCCCAGCTCCACAACCATTTGCAAAGCTTGACAAAAAGGAAGAGATCTTGAAATTGATTCAATGGATGATGGAAATGTTCCAAAGGGAACAAGAGACAATGCGGGAATCGCTCAAGCAACAGCAAAAACTGTTGTGGGAGAGGATGGACCGCCCCATATCCACTAAGATCACTGCTATGAAGCCTCTTAGGTTGTCGGATCTCCCTCACTGCTCCGAAACCAATCCCTGCAGGTATGTGGAGCATATGCCCATGATGAATGGGAAACTGTTCGTCTCTGAGCAGTTGGGGGCCAGGCTAATTGAAGACCTTGAGTTCTGGCCTAACGTTTCGGCCTATCCAAAGTGCTACGGGAGACTGCGGGATGAAAACACAGCCCGAGAGGAAACGGTGCCCAAAGAGGTCATTGTTTTCGAACATTACAAGGCGCAAGCCATCATCCTGAAAACCTTGAAGGGAGCCAGGTACACCAACTCCAAAGTGTCAGCACTGAGCAAGAAACGCCCCACCTTTCTTGCCCCTTCCTCCATCTTTTTCCCCTTTTTGGAGAAAGCACTAGACTTTACCGTTAAGACAGGTGACGAGGGCAAACCCTGCCCAACCCTAGAGGAGTGCATACCATTATCTCTAGCACTGCCTACCTGCGAGGAGAAGTGGAAGGATGTCCACCTAACTTTCTCCGTCTCTAAGTTGGATCCAGAGATAGCAGGCCAACTTTTCAATGAGAACTTTCCGAAGTTGCCAGACCATCTTCTAAGGAAGGAAGAAGAGACTTGCGGTCTCCCTCTCTCATCAGAACTGTCTGGAAATGAGTGCAGGTCAACATAATGCCACGGAAATGTTCATCTTCCTGGCTAAGTCTCACATGGGTACCCTTGTGAAAGACTTATATGCTTTCCTCAGAGCGAGGAGAGGCTGCAGAGAGTTTGTTTTAGCCTCAGCAACCATCAGACACGAACCAAGGAAGCTGATTACCTCAAGGATCTGGGATAAAGACCTTTTCCCACAGGAACTGGTCCAAGAGATCAAAGCCAGGGCAGCCACAGAGAACAGGAACTATCTCCAAAGTTGGGGCATGAACTTGAAGAGGAAATCTTCCTCTGACAGAAGTCCCCAGCTCAAGAATAAAAAGGCAAGGAGACCACGTAGATCTGCACAACTCGAGCTGTGACTATGACCACGATGCCTTAGACCACCTTCCAGTTGGTCCCTCAACAACAGGTAGCCCAGTCGCCAGTGTTTAACCCTCACTTTGAGAGTAAGTCGAATTCCTTTCGCACCAGTCAGAAGGAAAAAGCCCTTAATAGAAGTTCCCCAGGAGGTAACTTCTATAGGGGCCGATGAGGACGTGGTCGCTGAAACAGATCCGCAGGACAGACCCAGCAATGAGGGATTCAAGGTAGGGGGCAGATTGCATCACTTTCAGGATCGCTGGACCTTTGATCCCTGGGCCCACATCCTAAACACGAGCGCACTCGGGTGGAAATGGAGCAGAACTCCACTCCGTTTTCCAAAATTCTTCTGACATTCCACCCCCTTGTTGGAAGAATATACCTCACAACACTTGAACAAAAAGGTAATAAGGAAAGCAAAGTCCATCAAGTTCCAAGGAGGGCTGTTTTGTGTTCCCAAGAAAGACTCAGACAAACTCAGAGTCCTTCTAGACTTGTCTCCACTCAACAAGTTCATCGAGAACAAGTTCCGGATGCTTACTTTGCAGCACTTAAGGACCCTTCTGCCAAAAGAGGCATGCAAGGTCTCAATAGAATAAGGAAAGCAAAGTCCATCAAGTTCCAAGGAGGGCTGTTTTGTGTTCCCAAGAAAGACTCAGACAAACTCAGAGTCCTTCTAGACTTGTCTCCACTCAACAAGTTCATCGAGAACAAGTTCCGGATGCTTACTTTGCAGCACTTAAGGACCCTTCTGCCAAAAGAGGCATGCAAGGTCTCAATAGAATAAGGAAAGCAAAGTCCATCAAGTTCCAAGGAGGGCTGTTTTGTGTTCCCAAGAAAGACTCAGACAAACTCAGAGTCCTTCTAGACTTGTCTCCACTCAACAAGTTCATCGAGAACAAGTTCCGGATGCTTACTTTGCAGCACTTAAGGACCCTTCTGCCAAAAGAGGCATGCAAGGTCTCAATAGACCTAGCTGATGTTTACTGGCATCTTCCAATGAGTCGCCCTTGCTCCTCTTACCTAGGATTCAAATTACAGAAGAAGTTTGTCTTCAGAGCAATGCCCTTCGGACTGAACACAGCCCCAAGGATATTCAGGAAGCTAGCAGACACAATCGTCCAACAGCTATGCTCCAAAGGAGTTCAAGTGGTAGCCTATCTAGACAATTGGCTGGTATAGGCAGCATCCAAGACTACTTGTCTGCAAGCAGCCAATAAGATGATCCAGTCCCTGGAACACCTGGGCTTCAAGATCAATTGCATAAAGTCTTGTCTCTTTCTAGCTCAACAGTTCCAGTGGCTAGGAATACTATGGAACTTAAAGTCACACCACCTCTCCATTCCATCCAAGAAGAGGAGAGAAATAGCAGGATCTGTTAGGAGACTAATCTGTCACAAGAGGATTTCAAGATGCCAACAGGAAAGAGTATTGGGCTCTCTCCAGTTTGCAAAAATGACAGACCCGGTGCTAAAAGCATGTCTGAAAGATGCGACATGAGTCTGGAGGATATACACATCAAATGCTCGAAGAGATCAACTAAGGTTAACCCCAACCTTGATGCGCACGCAGTTAAGGCCGTGGTCAACAGCCATGAGCCTAGCCCGTACAATTACCCTGCAACCACCACAACCATCCCTGGTGATACACACAGATGCCTCCTTGGAAGGATGGAGAGGTCATTATCACAACAAAAAAGTGTAAGGGAATGATCGTACCAGTTCAAAACCTTTTATGTCAAGATTTTGGAAGCTGTGTCAGTTTTCCTAACGTTGAAGAAACTATCCCCTCGCTAATCAATTTATATCAGACTGGTCCTGGACAACAAGGTGATAGTAAGTTGTCTAAATCGACAAGGTTCGAGACCACCCCACATCAACCATGTGATGTTAGCCTTCTTCTACCTGGCAAGGAGGAATAGCACCTATCACCAGTTCACATACAGGGGTTCCGCAATATGTCGGCGGATGCTCTATCCAGGCGAAAGCCCATAGAGAAAGAATGGTCCCTAGACTTAGACTCATTCTCCTTCATCTCGGAAAAAGTCCCCGAACTATAGATTGACCTCTTCGTAACGAGCAGCAAAAAGAAACTACTTCGTTACGTAACCCCTTACATGGACCCTCAAGCAGAGGCAATGGATGCCATGTCCCTCGACTGGAACATGTGGAATCACATTTACCTATTTCTACCAACCAATCTCCTGCTAAGAGTCCTCGACAAGCTAATATCCTTCAGAGAGACAGCAGCAGTAGTGGCCCCCAAGTGGGCCAAAAGCAATTGGTTCCCGCTAGTCCTAGAGCTGAAACTGAAGCTGTTTCCTTTACAGAATCCAGTAGTATCTTAATTGGTCCAGAAGTCGACTGTCTACGCTTCATCCTCTAGAACCAACAACCTACATCTTATGATTTTCTCCCCCTAGCTGCAAACAAATGGTTTGGAATCTCGAAATATAAAGTTCACTTCATCAAAGAGTACAAGTCAAGTTTGGCTAGGAAATAATATGATTTGACATAGAAGAAATGTGTGTCCTTTGTGAAAACAAGGAAACCGACAGAGATATCGATATATTTCCGTCTTGCATTCTTCATACACCTACACGAACAAGACCTGGCCTTTACTACAGTTACCTCGTGTAAATCGGCCGTGGCTAGACCTCTTCTGTACGCTTTTGAAGTGGACCTCTCAAGTGAAATCTTTAATAAGATCCCAAAAGCATGTTCTGACTTCAGCCAGCAACCCCACCAAGGCTCATCACGTTGTTCTTGGACAAAGTCTTGGACTATGTTTCGAACCTAAACAATGAGGATTGTACTCTAAAGGATTTAACACAGAAAGTAATTTTTTTGGTTTGCAATAGCCCCAAGGCCTAGAATTAGTGAAATAGTGGTCGTATCCAGAAACGAAGGCCATATTCATTTCCTAGATTCAGGTGAATCTAACCTTTTTCCTGATTCTGCCTTTCTTACCAAGAACGAGCTACCCACTAAGAGGTGGGATCCTTTGAGAATTTGCCCATTAAATGAAGATGCCTCTGTGCCCAGTAGAGTGTCGTAAGGTCTATCTTTGAAGAACTTTAAACTCCAAGGGAGGACAGGTCTTCAGAGGCAAAACCTCAGGATCAAACCTATCTTTAAGACAACTTAAGACAGCAGAGCGGATCCTGACAGTACACCTGCAGGTCACGATCCGAGGAAAGTTGCTTCTTCGTTGAACTTCTTTCAACATATGAACTTTGAAAGGCTCCACTCATACACTGGGTGGAGATCATCCAGGGTCTTCTACAAACATTACGCGAAGCAAGTACATGAAATAAAACATTTTTTGTTGGCGGCGGGTAGTGTCATTAAACCCGGCGTCTATTGCTGCGATGAACAGTGGACTGTTTTGGGACTTTACAGTGCATCCGTTGCATGGGTATACCTACCCTCTTGTGCATATCACAGCGATGATTAACATACTGTTCTATATAGGTGCATATCTGACCAATAATACCAGTGGCGAGTGAACGTTTGCATCATAGTATTTATGCATTTCCGAACATATGAACATGTCAGATAGATTTTTTTTTTCACATCTCCATTGATTGGTGTTATTCTGATAATTTATTCAAATATTTTTTCTACACGAGAAAATATGGACTTGGATGCGTATTAATGCTGGATCAGATTCACAATTTGTTGCAACTACATTTGATAAATTAGTTTCAAAATTTAATACGTAAAACGTATTTGCATCTTATTACTGCTCCCTCAGTTGTAGACTGATAAAATATACTAGTTTTACTTAATCCCTGTATAGGACTTATAGCATGTAATCCCAATAACAATTTCTCAAAGAATGAACCTTACATTCTCATGATAAGTAAAAAAGGTAAGCTCCAAAGTTTTACTTTCTGTTCCAATGGAAACACTATCCTTAAATCCTTATTGTCGATATCGACATTTTCCCTGCTGGGGGCAGGAAGCAATAAACCAGCTCCATGCTTAGTGGAAATGACAGATCTCTGGAATTTCATATACAGGTCTAGTAGACCAGATAAGGAAATATATTCAAGGTGAAAGGCATATACACAAACCCACAGCTAATAGTAATTTCAAGACAATTCTCTGGTATGCTTCCATCAGGACACAAGACCTGAGCCCAAAAAACAGATTTTGAGCAAAGTGAACAATCTATTTTTGGTTGAGAGTGCAATGTCGTCCTGATGGACCCACCATTTTGTTGACCCCTCCCAAAATTACTTTATCTGCAGTAATTTCTGCTTACCAACAAGAAAAAGAATGACGTCACGGTATTAGGGAAGGAGATCCACCGGATACCTAGTACGGCACTCCCTTGTTTTGCTACTCTTCTCCCTTACATCAAAGAGTTAAGTCTATTCTGGGTGAATATAGCCATGTGTCGTATCTAGAATACGTCCCGTGATATCATGCGATAACCTTTATTGGATACACGCGCTAGGAGTTGAAATCCTGGAGATCTTCGGTTTATTTCTCTTGGAGTATCTCTGTAGCAAATATCCCTTAAAAGGCTACCTAAAGGAACCTTCCATCAGGACGACAGGGCACTCTCACCCAAAAATAGATTTTTCACCTTACTCAAAATCTGTTGTGTTTATATATATATATATATATATATATATATATATATATATATATATATATATATATATATATATATTTATATATATATATATATATATATATATATATATATATATATATATATATATATATATATATATATATATATATATATATATATATATATATGTATATTATTTATATATGTAGTGTATATATATACACATATATATATATATATATATATATATATATATATATATATATATATATATATATATATATATATATATATATATATATATATATATTTATATATATATATATATATATATATATTTAATATTTATATATATATTTATTTATACATATATATTTATATATATATATATGTATATATATATTTAATATTTATATATATTTATATATACATATATATATATATATATATATATATATATATATATATATATATATATATTTTTAATATGTATATACATATATACATATATTATATAAATATACACTTATTTATATATATATATATATATATTATATATAAATATATATGTATATATATATATTATATATATATAAATATATATATATATATATATATATATATATATATATATATATATATATATATATATATATATTTTCAAAAAGGCCCATAAAAGAAACACAGGAAATATGAATAAATCACACTATATTTCGGTCAATAAACATCGACCCTCTTCAGGAAGTAAAGTTAAAGTGAGAATTACAGTGGAGAGTGACGGTTTATATATGAAACTAAAAGGGTGTGTTCAATTGTTCTATAGTTGTTATAATTGCTGGAAGGATTAGCCAAATTTAATTACATCCAGGTGCGTGTTCTTATTGTTGAGCCGCTTGGAGGAAGTCTTGACCTCTGATGCATGTCTGGTGGTCGGTCTCCGTGGATTATCTTCTTAATGATAGGGTTGAGAAGAGTATTGTCCACTGTGTCAGCTTTCCATTGGCCCCCACATAGGTTCATTGTGTTTGATTGATTTATGATGGCTGATTCCAGGATTTTCCTTCTGTACGGACAGAAGGAAAATCCTGGAATCAGCCATCATAAATCAATCAAACACAATGAACCTATGTGGGGGCCAATGGAAAGCTGACACAGTGGACAATACTCTTCTCAACCCTATCATTAAGAAGATAATCCACGGAGACCGACCACCAGACATGCATCAGAGGTCAAGACTTCCTCCAAGCGGCTCAACAATAAGAACACGCACCTGGATGTAATTAAATTTGGCTAATCCTTCCAGCAATTATAACAACTATAGAACAATTGAACACACCCTTTTGCTTTCATATATAAACCGTCACTCTCCACTGTAATTCTCACTTTAACTTTACTTCCTGAAGAGGGTCGATGTTTATTGACCGAAATATAGTGTGATTTATTCATATTTCCTGTGTTTCTTTTATGGGCCTTTTTGAAAAAACATGTTAAACTGTTCGATTACAGTTATAAATAAGACATATATATATATATATATATATATATATATATATATATATATATATATATATATATATATATATATATATATATATGTATATATATATATATATTATATAAATATATATGTATATATATATATATATATATATATATATATATATATATATATATATATATATATATATATATATATATATAAATGTTTATATATATATATATATATATATATATATATATATATATATATATATATAAAGATATATATATATATATATATATATATATATATATATATATATATATATATATATATATATATATATATATATATATATACACCATGGCACTTCCAAACAAAATGTAGGAGTAACTGGTATAAGAAAAAAAACTAAGAAGTGATTTTTCTTCTTGTTCCTCCCAACCTTACGACGGATTCGGCCCAGTTTATTGGTACTGTTATGGTATCACATCCGACCCTTCCCCGTTATCAACCGTAAATGAAGATTCATATTATGAATCCCCTATTGTCAGTACCTCAGCGGTATCGAAGGGGACTGGAAGAAGCAGCAGGGCCTTTCTGAACTTTGTCACAGACGAGAACCATTCATTTCAATTTCTAGGACGCTCATTTGCTTTTCTCCCATCTATTTACCTATAAACCCCACCTTTCTTCACCCCACCTATCCACCCAAACTTGGCTGTCTCCTTTTACTTCTCCCGTTAACTCTTGCATTCATCAACTTATTCATCAGAGACCCATTTTCCACTTTTTCTATATGACCAAATTACATTAACAAATTCATATGAACTCTATTCTTTACACCAGTTTTTACCCTAACTCATCCCTATCCTTATCTAACTGATATGTACCAGCCATACTCCTTAGACACTTTATCTCAAAAGCATTCATTCTCTACCAATCCCTTTCACCCGCAACAACTCTGATCCATACATCACATTTGGTACAATTACTATCTCATAAAAAACTCTCTTTATACTCATTCGTAACCCTTTATTATCTACCACTCCCTTCACTACCATCAACACTTCACATCCGTCATTCACTCTCTGACGTACATCTGCTTCTACTCAAAAGTTTGCAGCAACCACAGACCCCCAATGGACTTAAACTGATCTTCTGGCTCAAAAAACACTCCATTTAACATAGAATTCAATCTAGTATTTCCCTCTAATTTCGTGCATCTAATAACTATACTCTCAGCCACCTTACCTCTGAACTTCGTCTATCACACAGTCTTCCAAACTCTATATCTAATCGACCATGCTTCTCCTCCGATCACTCTCATCTATCAGATTTTATCCTTGGCTAAGTACTTGAGTAATCCCCTCTCTTATAACTCCATCAACAAACAAAGTCAACAGCCAAGACGACATCACACATCCTTGCCTCAGCCACACTCGCGTAGAAACCAGTCCCTCACTTCATTTCCTATCTTAAAACAAAATCTACTGCCTTTGTATAAACTCTTCACTGCTTGCAGTAACCTTCTACTAGTTTCATATAACCCCTTCATATTCCACATCGTTTCCTTATCAGCTCTATCATAAACTTTCTGCAGGTAGATAACAGCAACTTATATATTCTTACCTTTGGTAAATATTTCTCGCATAGCTGCTTAACTGTAAAAAATCCATCCGTATATTCCCTACCTCTCCTAAAACCACCCTTGACTTCCAGTATTTAATCCTCTGTTTTATCCTTAATCCTATTAATTAGGACTCTGCCATATATCTTCCCATCTAAAATAAACAAACTAATACCCATAGGTTACAACACTCATACACATCTCCCTTACATCTGTATAGCGGAACAATACATGCACACCCAAGCCTAAGGTACCATTGACAACATAAAACAGATAATAAACAATCTTACCAACACTTCAAGTACAGTCAACCTATCCACATTCTTTTAACATATATGCCCTTCCACCATCCATACCAGGTACGTTTGCTGCTCTGATTTCATCTAATGCTCTCTTAACATCCTCTATTGTAATGTCTCTTATTCCCATCTCTTATCACTGGCACCTCAACATTCAATTTTCATAATTCGCTGTCTTTTCATTTCTCGATAGAACCTTAGTTATCTAGTGCTTTCTTCACTTACTCTGTTGTATCACTCTCTCATTCTCATCTCCTATCAATGGCACCTCACAACCTGCCATAACAGTTATGTCTACTTCCCTATTATCCTCAACATTCACCAACATTTCAAAATATTCAGTCTACCTTTTCTTTGCCCCATCTCCTTTTAATAACCTTCAATTTCCATTTTTCATTGTGTCTTCATTTCTCGATCATCCCTTAGTTACTCTCATCATTTCTTTCGAAAACTTAATATCTTCGTACAAACGATTATATCCCTGACCACATCTTAATTCAGATGACCTCATTCTAACACGTACCTTGCGTTTACTTCCATATTTCACTTTATCTTTCTTACTTTTGTATACTATTACTCTTCAACCATTATTCAATTGCCTTCTTTTTTTCTACTTTCATCTTCACTCCTTTAATCCACCATTCACCACCATTTCTCATGTTGCCTCCAACAACCATCCTACCATAAATAACACTTGATAACTCATCGAGATTTTCTTTTAATAAATTCCGCTCCTTTTATAGATAACCAGTTTCTCTCACTTTCACTTTATCATATGCCACTTCCAAGCTTTCTTTAAATTAAATTTTTACCTATGGTTTTTTAACTCTACATTCACTATCTCTGTTTTACATTCCCATTGAATTTCAACACTCTTTTCCTACAACTGATTTTACTTTTATAAAAAATGATCCGATATACTGTTAGCTATATCCATAAACACAAGCAAATCTTAAAATCTTCCAAACTTCTTTATTGGCACCAACACATTATCCGTTATGTATAGTAGTTCTTTCTTGTTTCTTCTTCTTTTTTTGGAAAAATGCTACAACGTATGAAAATTTCTTGTTCAACACACATATTTAGTGGCCTCTCACCATTCTCCTTTTAATCTGGTAAGCCATACTTCTCAGTGACACCTTCCGCTTTTTCAGTGCCCACTCTGGCCTTTAAGTCACCTATCATAGCTTCATATTTCCTTCTGTCATAGCCCTTCTACACACCTAGTTAACTTATTCCAGAATTAATGCCTTTCTTGTTCCCTTTTCACATAGCTTGGCCCATATTTACTAACAAAAGCACAACATTCCCTAGGCAACATAATCGTTACGAACATTAACCTAGATGATACCTCATTCCATAACACCATTTTTACATCTCATCCATCCACTTAGTAATAAAGCCACACCTCCTTTGCTCTTCATCTTTCCATCCTGATACAACTAGATTCCTAACCAAACATCACTACACACTTCTCTTTTATCTTATTCTCATACAATGCCGATATATCCATTCTTTAACCACAAAAAAAGATTTTAATTCAAAATCTTTTACTCTCTGTCATACTACATCCACGCACATTCGGACACCACAGAATTAGGGTGCAAGGAACAGTCACTCTCCCCACAGCTCCTCTTCTTTCTTATCTCCCAGGAAGTAGCTAGGCTAGAGAGGGGATTCCAGTCCCATTATAACCTCCCATTTAGTCTCCTGTTACGACACCCAAAGGTACGTTGGCGCTGTTTTAGTTGTTGTTATGGAACAGCGTTCACGGGGCAGTATGTCCATATATATATATATATATATATATATATATATATATATATATATATATATATATATATATATATATATATATATATATATATATATATGTATACATATATATATATATATATATATATATATATATATATATATATATATATATATATATATATATATATATATATATATATATATATACACATATGCCTCTATATAATTATATATACGTATATATATATATATATATATATATATATATATATATATATATATATATATATATATATATATATATATATATTGTATATATATATATATATATATATATATATATATATATATATATATATATATATATATATTTATATATAAAAATATATATATATATATATATATATATATATATATATATATATATATATATATATATATATATATATATATATATATATATAATTATATAGAGGCATATGTGTATGTATATATATATATATATATACATACTGATTTTGAGCGAAGCGAAAAATCTATTTTTGGGTGAGATGGCCATGTCGTCCTGATGGAAGTTCCTAAAGGGTAGCTTCCTTGGGTATATATAACTACGGCGATATTCCCAGAGAATTTACCTTAAGGTACCCAGAATTCTAACTCCTGGAGCGAATATCCCTAATAAAAGAACCTGAGATATCGCGAAATATCAGAGGATGTATTCTTGACACGCCACATGGCAAACTGCACCCCGAACAGAGTTAACACTTTGGAGGGGTCAATTGGCAAGAAAACGAAAACGAGAAAGAAAAAGGAGAGCAGGTCGGAAGGTATCTCTCCTCTCCCGTTTCGTAAGCGTGCATCGCGCCGCTCATGGCGCCATCTGTATTCCTTGTAGCGATACACGAGGTGCTACAGATACTGTATGTAGGGAGGGGACCTACAGCCCTTTAAAAGAAAGGGCAGGGCGGGTCCATCAGGACGACATGGCCATCTCACCCAAAAATAGATTTTTCGCTTCGCTCAAGCCATGTCGTCCTGATGGAAGTATACCAGAGCATTACTGTATCTGTGGATTCTCAAAATGTGCCGTACTCCCTGGAGGTATTTCCAGGTCAACTAGACCTAGAGACCTAAGATGTTACCGTCATACATCTTTTCAACTAACCATAAACCATGTTAGTGCTTCCTGCCCCCTACAGGGAAGAGTCCTACTAGACTCTGGAAAAGTCTCGAAGAGTACATACACCTATGTATGAATAACAGACAAGCCAATATAGTGGTCTTACCCTATATCATGTAAAGCATAGTTTATAAAGAACCACTGCGTCAATATGAAATATCGACCAGTTCTCCGTTCAATGCTGGATTGGACAAAGGTTTATATCCGAGTAGGAGGAAACTTGCATATCCGCCACCGTCCCCTTAGGGCATGGAGTCCTCCCGCCAAGGGAAAGCATAAACCAATGCAAAAAATGCTTGCAAAAAGGAACAATCTATTAGAATCATCCCAGATAAATATACATAGTACGTAATGCTCAATTATTACCAATAAATTGACATAGGTGAAGGAGACGCGAGGTTCACAAGAACTAGTTTATTGACAAACAATAAATAAAACAGGTTAAACAACAATTATATATATATAAGAGGAGGATAACCAAAAAATAAGCATAAGCATGATAGTAAACAGAAACTTGTTTATCTGAAAGAAAAACATTAGCACCACTTTTAACATACCGAGGTATTAAAATTGTAAAAGTCTGTATTACTAATCAGTTACATTAGCGTTGGAAACGCTCGGCACACATGTCTGCACTTATGCTAGGTTCACCTTTGAAAGTGGAACAGTCAACGTGGGCAACCCCGTGCCCTCACACTTAGTTTGTAGAACAATTTGTAACTACACACTCACCCCGGAATTAATCGTCCCAATTAAATCCACTGTCCCTCGCAGAGTTAAACAGCAGGGTTAACGACACAACCCACTGCTACCACAGACCTCTTTAGTTGCTCCACTTGCTTCGCATAGTGACGAAATAACACTCTGGAAGACTTCCAGCCAGTGTATGAACGAAGATGTTCAAAATCCATACAATTAAACAATTAAAAAAATTTAAGGATGAGGCAACTTTCCTCGGATCGTGACCTGCGGGTGTACTGTCAGGATCCGCTCTGCGAATAAAATATGTGATTTTCGCCTTAAGTTGTTTCAGTGATAAATTTGAGCCTGATGTTTCTCCCCGGAATAGTTGACCACCCTTGAAGTCTGAAGTTCTACGAAGATAGACCTTTAGGCATTCTACTGGACATAGAGATGCATCTTCTTTCAGAGGGCAGATTCTCCAGGGACCCCACCTGTTGGTGGGTAACTCGTTCTTGGCGAGAAACGTAGGATCCGGAAACAGGTTCAGTTCTCCCCCATCCAAGAACTGGACATGACCCTCCGCTCTCGAGAGGGATACAATTTCACTAACCCTGGCCCCGGACGCGAGTGCAAATAGGAAAATAACTTTTTGGGTCAAATCTTTTAACGCACACTCCTCATTGTTCAACAGTGAAGCGAAATGAAGAACTTTATCTAAAGACCATGAAATGGGCTTTGGAGGTGCTGAAGGTCTGAGCCTAGCACAGGCTTTTGGAATTTTATTAAAAATCTCGTTAGCGAGGTCGACCTGGAAGGCATATAAAATGGGTCTTGTCAAAGCAGATTTACACGTTGAAATCGTGTTAGCTGCTAACCCTTGACCATGGAGGTGGATGAAGAAAGATAAGCAGAAGTCCGTAGAGATTTCTTGCGAATTCTTCGCCTTAACAAAGGCCACCCATTTCCTCCAAGATGACTCATATTGCCTTCTAGTAGATTTGCACTTATATTCCTCTAGGAAGTCTATACTGTCTTTCGAAATCCCAAAACGCTTTCTCACCGCTAGGGAGAGAAAATCATGAGGTGCAGGGTCCGGGTTTTCTGTGATGAAGCGCAGACAGTCGACTTCTGGACTCGCTGGGTCAGAACTGGATCTGGTAACGGTAGAAACTTCAGCCGTAGTTCCAATGCCAGAGGGAACCACACGCTGTTCGGCCACTTGTGAGCCACTATTGCCGCTACTCCCTTGAAAGATCTCAGTTTGTTGAGGACCCTCAACAGATGGTTGTGAGGAGGGAACAGGTAAATCCTGGACCATCTGTTCCAGTCGAGGGACATCGCGTCCACTGCTTCCGCCAAGGGGTCCTCGTACGGGGACACGTAAAGGGGTAACTTCTTGTTGTCCTTCGTCGCAAAGAGGTCTATCTGCAGTTCTGGGACTTAACTCAAGATGAAGGAGAATGATCCTGCATCTAGGGACCATTCCGACTCTATCGGTGTGAACCTGGATAGAGCGTCCACTGTCACATTGCGGACTCCTTGAAGGTGAACTGCCGACAGGTACCACTTCTTCTTCTCTGCCAGTCGGAAGATGGCCAACATCACCTGGTTGAGTGGTGGCGACCTCGATCCTTGTCGATTCAAGCATCTCACAATCACCTTGCTTTCCAGCACCAACCTTATGTGGATCGAGCGACGTGGGGAGACTTTCTTTAAGGTAAGGAGTACTGCCATAGCTTCCAGAAAGTTTATGTGAAATGTCTTGAATAGATTGGACCAAGTCCCTTAGGCCTTCTTCCGATGAGAATGACCTCCCACCCCTCCTTCGAGGCGTCTGTGTGAATAGTCAACGAGGGGGGAGGTGGCTGAAGAAGTACCGACTTCTTAATTGCCTAGCTTGGGACCAAGGCCTGAGAAGACTACGTAGACGAAGCGGGACTGGTCTTATCAGATCTCTTCGCGCGTTTGATGCATAACTTCTCCAAACTCTGGTTGCATCCTTTAGCTGTGCTCTTAGCACCGGGTCTGTTACCGAAGCAAACTGGAGAGAACCCAGCACTCTCTCCTGTTCGCGTCTTGATATCCTTTCGGAATCCAGAAGTCTCTTGACAGAACCAGCTATCTCCTTCCTCTTCTTCGCCGGGATGGAGAATCGGTGTGACACTAGGTCCCAGTGGAATCCCAACCACTGGAACTTCTGAGATGGAGAAAGTCGAGACTTTTTTCTGTTGATCTTGAAGCCTAGATACTCTAGGAACTGGATCACCTGCAGGGAAGCTTGCAAACATTCTGTCTTGGATGCTGCCCACACCAGCCAGTCGTCCAGGTAGGCTCCCACCTGGATTCCCTTTAGGCGTAATTGTTTGAGAGCTGCGCTCGCAAGCTCCGTGAAGATCCTTGGGGCTATGTTTAGCCCGAATGGCATGGCTCTGAAGGCGTAGAGTCTTCGATGTAGCTTGAACCCTAGGTAGGGGGAGAGTTGGCGATTGATTGGAACGTGCCAATAGGCGTCTGACAAATCTATGGAGACAGTAAATGCCCTCTTGGGCAGTAAGGTCCTTATGTGTTGCAGTGTTAGCATCTTGAACTTGTAGTTCACTATGAACTTGTTGAGTGGTGACAAGTCCAGAATGACTCTAAGTTTTTCTGAGTCCTTCTTGGGAACATAAAACAGCCTCCCTTGGAATTTGATGGACTTTACCCTTCGGATCACTTTTTTCTCCAACAGTTCTTGAATGTACTCCTCCAGAATGGGGGTGGAGTGTTGGAAAAATCGAGGGCACGGGGGTGGAGTGCTGTACCAGCTCCAACCCAGTCCATTCTTGAGTAGGCTGTGGGCCCAGGGATCGAAGGTCCACCGATCCCGAAAATTCTGAAGTCTCCCTCCTACCGGTATCATCTCACTTCGACTGCTGTCCTGAGGTCTTGCCTCCCTGACCGCGACCACCCCTGAATCCCCTCCCCCTTGAGGGGCGTCTAGACGAGCCTCTGGCTGCTCCTCTAGGCTTCGCTCGAAAGGTAGTTGACTGCCCTTCGAACGTTGGGTTAAATGCCGGAGACTGCGTCGACACGGCTTGGGGTACCCACTGGAATGTGGTCGGGGTTTGTGCCACTATCTGGGGCACTGTAGGCATAGGCATTTGCTCTTGCTGCTGTTGTCTGAATGGCTTGGCTGGCCGAGAGGGTAGCCTAGTCTTCTTAGTCTTCCGCTTTGGTTGGGGACCCTCATCCGGTGAAGACTTTCTCTTGAGAGATAGGCCACACTTCTGGAGAAGGTTTCTATTCTCCGTGGTGGCCTTATCTACAACCTCCTTGACCGCTTCACTAGGGAAGATGTCCTTGCCCCAAATGTTGGAGGATATTAGTTTCCTTGGCTCGTGCCTCACCGCAGCCGAGGCGAACACGAACTCTCTACAAGCTCTCCTCGCCTTGACGAAGCTGTAAAGGTCCTTCGTCACTGTGGCCAGATGAGTCTTAGCCACTACCATGAACATTTCATGAACCTTGGGTTCACTTGCCATTGTCTCAAGAGTGGTTTGAAGAGACATTGAGGCAGCCAGTCATTCTTTCGTCTCGAGTTCCCTTCGCAAAAGAAAGTCAGACAGCTTGGGTAGGTTCTCACCGAACTGACGTCCGGCAATATCAGCCTCCAACTTCCCAACTGAGAAGGTGAGATGGACGTCCTTCCAGTCCTTGTGGTCCATGGGTAGGGCCAAAGACAAAGGTTTACACTCCTCCAAGGAGGGGCACGGCTTACCAGCCTCGACTGCTTTCAGCACAGCCGCAAACCCTTTCTGCATAAAGGGGAAGGCTCTAGCAGGGGAGGACACAAAGGAAGGGTGCTTCTTACTCAAAGTAGGTACCTTTGAGTTTGTGAAGCCCCTTTCTTTCATCAAGCACGATAGCAAAGCTTGAGCCTTAGCATGGTCCAGAACTATGACCTCCTTCGGCTCTATCTCCTCCTTTGAGGCTGGTTCCTTCCTTAGACGGACATAACAGTCCGGATACGACCCCTTGCTGGCACAGAATTCCACCTCCTCAAGGGGAACTGAGCCCAACCTCTCCGAGATGACGATCTTTCCGGTCGTCATAGGCATGTGCTCAGCATACTTCCAAGGGTTAGCATCTGAGCACAAGGGAAGGTCTTTCACGCAAAGCTTCTTCTGGGGCCCACGTGATGCTGCAATTCTCCGCATCTCCAGCTCCATTGCAGCCGCCTTTTCATTATTCTCCCTCTGCATCTGTTGGATCATTCCAACGATGGAGGAAAGGGTCTTTCCCAGCTCTTCTGGGAGAGAGGATGATGTTGAGGGAATAGGTTCAGGTGCCTGAACCGGAGTAGCCGACACCTCGTCGACCTCTTCCTCTTCAATGTCTGGAGCCTGATCTTCATCCTGGTCTTGTGCCAGAAGGTCTTCTTCCAGACGCTCGGACACCTCCGACATCCTGTCGTCCAACTGGATGTCCTGCAGGGCGACCGCGACTTCAGCATCCACAGGGATCTGGACTACTGGTATCTCCACTTGAGGCTGGGGAATCACTGCCTCAGCTGACGCTCTGGGGAAAAGGTAAGCCCTCATCTTCTCACTTGGAAGATAGGGCCCAGAGGTGTTCTTCTGGAAACCCCTTACCCAGGTACGAAGCTTCTCCCTTGCTGTATCCCTTGACTCCACCGTCCTAGGGGAATCAAAAGCCTCAGTCACTAGGTTATTGCACACGGTACATACCTGCGGGTCCCAATACCGGAGATCACCTTTGGTGACAGCGCAAGCTGCGTGCCTCCTACACAAATCATGTCCGCAGAAGTTCTTGCTGCGGACGTTGCAGAAAACACTTCCAAACTTCGGATGGTCCTCCTGTAAAGAGAAGAAATTTCTATGGGTATCAAGTGAACTACGTATCACTGGATATACATAGGTTAGCGTAATTAAACAGAAAGGAAAGACACACACTTGTGTTTCCCGCACAGTCAATTGCTGCAACCTTCCAGATAATAAAAACGTATGGTTAATCTATCCTAGAGCAACCAATGAAAAATTTCCAGAGGAAACAGGTGTAGCTCACACCCAAAAGATGAGTTTAAAATGCCGGATAGTAGACAAGAAAGAACTCACTTTCTTATCTGTAAGGCTACACCAAAGAGCTGTGCAAGACAACACAAAAGTGTTAGAAAACACAGTGTTGTAATAAATACTATACTATAGTTTTCTCCCTACAGTATATACTATACTGAAGAATACTGGCTACAGTATAGAAGGTAATGTGCCGGCCGGCACACATCTCAATGAATACCATACTATAGTTTTCTCCCTACAGTATATACTATACTGAAGAATACTGGCTACAGTATAGAAGGTAATGTGCTGGCCGGCACACATCTTAACTAGATCTAAAGTATACTACTTAAGAGCTATAAGGCGGCAGAACGCTGGTTCAAATGCATGTGCCGGCCGGCAATGACTGCCGGCTGGCAACTACACAAGGTAGCACCCGGCTGCCGGCCACCACTCGTAGCGACCGGCAGACAATGGTGTGATAATAGCCGGCCGGCAAAGGTATACAACCGATGTCGGCCGGCAGCAAAAGAACCAGAGAACTCCGACTGCCCGGCTGCCGGCCACACAGGCCGGCAACCGGCTAGGGTACAACACTAGAAGAAAACAGAATGGATGCCGGGATAAGAGACTGTACTACGTCATAGCCCGGCAACCCGAAAGAGTGCAAATAAGGAAGGGGAGAATGTAACTTCAGGCTTCCTGACCAATGCCATCTGGCTCTACAGACAAACATGGATGAGGGACCAAGAGAGGTCCGGCCAGCACTCAGAGAAGAAGACCTTTGCCGGCCGGCACGCACATGAAAATAATCCATGAAAAGTATTTAATATTAGATATATATTTTCTTTTATATTATAAAGAAAAAAATAAAAAATTGTTTGCTTGTAAATACGACTTTTATCTTAAGCAAAAGAAGAAAACTGGTTATTTTAAATTTTTTCTATTCAATGTTACACAGGAAAAAAATAGACTTGGTATTATTTTTATATTCAGAATCCAGAGCGTTTGGTTGATGATAATATAAGATTATTTTATATTTAACCAAAAAAAAAAATATTCCGCTTTCTACATGTTTATCAAGACAATATAGAAAAATTCGAAGTAAAATATGGGGAATTTCTATTTCAGGACTCTTCAAAGATTTTTAAATCAAATCCTTATTCAAAAGTTGTAAAATCCTTTTGTGAGTTTAATTTTTTTTCTTCACAAACAAAAATCTATATATTAAAACGCACATACAAATACAATTATATATATATATATATATATATATATATATATATATATATATATATATATATATATATATATATATATATATATATATATATATACATATATATGTGTATATACATACATATATATATATATATATATATATATATATATATATATATATATATATGTATGTATATATATATTTATATAGGCTGTTCTTTTATCTCCCCATAAGTTTTCACAAATATCGGGTTTTATTAATTCCATGATATTGGTAAACTCTGGTATTCAAAGAAAGTTTATAATAACATGTTGAACTTTTGCAGAGTGTAATTTATCCCAATTTGCGTTAAAATGTGTGAAAAATTACAAAATTACAAAGCGTTCATCCGAAAACAAGCTGCTGTCGTTGACTTCGGCAGATTGTCTTAATAAATTTAGACTTACCAAGACGATTCTTTATAATATATTTATTCTTTCACATTGTTTATTGACATAACATATATCTGATGGAGAAATATAGGTTAACAAATAAGTTTCGATTCACATTACTTGGTAATTATTCGAAAACAATGAAGGTGTTCGGACAAAAATACTTCCGACCAATCAGGTATCAGGAACCTTTCCGAGCTGAAAGGGCACCCCTGTGAGTGGGTGCAAATATGCACCGCTATAAAAAATAGACTATAATATTCAATAAAGTAATGCTTATTGCCTATGTGTAATTAATAGACAAGGCAGTTAATGAAAGGTATGATACGTAATATAATAAGTTATTTTAGGGTAACAAACCAACAATGAAAAGACTACGAAAACCAAGTATTCTTGAAAAAGTTAACGATAGAAAAAAAATCAAGAAATGCCCATCACGAGAAATATAACAAGACCTTATAGAAATGCAAGACTTCCTTTATACCCTCGGGCAACAAGAAATATATAAGTACTTGGTTAAACACTTAAGGCGATGTCCTAATTAGTATTGTACATTTGTAGACAATCACAGCCAATTTATGAAAATATTGGAGAAAAATGAGATTATATTTAAAAACTGATAAAAAGTTAGACTTACCAAAACAATGAACATGAAACACACAGATAAAGAGGAAATAAGTAAATATGAAAAAAAATCAGACTATCTCAATGACTCCATAAATAGAAAAGAACTCGGGCACAATTTAAGATTTATGATTACAAACTTTAAAAAAAATGTAGCCTAAAGACAATTATAACCGCGAACTATTCAAATAAATAGAAAATAACTGAAAATGAGAATAAGCAAACTAACCTAAAGAATAAACAACTAGATACAAACTCTGTCTCAATATGAATTCCTGTACCCGGAATCCCTCCATGCGTCCAGTTGCTTAGTGATTCTGAAGCATGTTATCTATTAGTGAGACAATGAAGATGATGAATGCCAGTCTATGACGAAGAGGAGCATCCTCTTACAAGAACTGGATGCAAATCAATGGAACAGAGCTGCATTTGAAACTCTCAATTATGTCATGGACTTGAGAGTGAATTCCAGGCTACTGCAGCGAGATTGACTTTATTGCTGTGTAGAGAGGAGTATAGTTTCAGTTGTTTCCAGATGACTTTTTCTTATATTTAAAGAATATATTAAGATTTAAGAGGATGACGTTATTATGATATTCACGTTTAATCATAAATTCTAATTACGTCATGGAAATATTCCTGTAAATTTGTACTAGAAAACTAATTCAGAAAAAATACCATTAGAAACTGCATATCTTAATTTACATTTTGTAGAAAATAATATATATTGCTAAATTCTATTCCAAATTTCTTTCTATTGGTGTTAAGATTTCACACTGTATTTTAATGTTCTATAATTGTTTTTTCTTCCATACTATTCGATAAATATATACAATTATAGTGTTAGATTTATAGTTCCGTCAAATAATCCTTATTATAAAAAAAAAAAAAACCTTTTCTTGAATTTTCACCGGTGTAATATACTGTAAGTTAATTTCTAGGGATAAAGCAAATGGATTTTACATCTGAATAGAATAGTTATTTTCTCTTACACAAAAGATAAAGAAAATGACTTTTATAACCAAATAGTTATCTTCTCTTACAAAAAGGATAAGGAAAATGGCTTTTATATCCAAATAGTTATTTTCTCTTACAAAAGAGGGTGAAGTAAATGGCTTTTATATCCAAATAGTTATTTTCTCTTACAAA
>NC_090738.1:81351792-81354292 GCF_036898095.1 Palaemon carinicauda
AGTCGTTATGGATAAATATCAACACAACATCGTGTTCAAATAGAAATAAATTTCTACCTCATACTTGGGATCGAACGCTAGCCCCTTCTAATGAAAGGCCAGGTCGAAACCAACCATGCCACGAAAGGCCATAAAAGATATCGGAACCTGACGCTACCCAGCTGTCCGAGGAATTACCTGGCGAGACATCACTCTCTTACCAGCGAGTTTTACCCGATATCCCGGCCCACCACGTGACACAATTGGTAGTAATTCATTCAAATTACCCCTAATGAGTCGTTATGGATAAATATCAACACAACATCGTGTTCAAATAGAAATAAATTTCTACCTCATACTTGGGATCGATCGCTAGCCCCTTCTAATGAAAGGCCAGGTCGAAACCAACCATGCCACGAGAGGCCATAAAAGATATCGGAACCTGACGCTACCCAGCTGTCCGAGGAATTACCTGGCGAGACATCAGTCTCTTACCAGCGAGTTTTACCCAATATCCCGGCCCACCACGTGACACAATTGGTAGTAATTCATTCAAATTACCCCTAATGAGTCGTTATGGATAAATATCAACACAACATCGTGTTCAAATAGAAATAAATTTCTACCTCATACTTGGGATCGAACGCTAGCCCCTTCTAATGAAAGGCCAGGTCGAAACCAACCATGCCACGAGAGGCCATAAAAGATATTTGAACCTGACGCTACCCAGCTGTCCGAGGAATTACCTGGCGAGACATCAGTCTCTTACCAGCGAGTTTTACCCGATATCCCGGCCCACCACGTGACACAATTGGTAGTAATTCATTCAAATTACCCCTAATGAGTCGTTATGGATAAATATCAACACAACATCGTGTTCAAATAGAAATAAATTTCTACCTCATACTTGGGATCGAACGCTAGCCCCTTCTAATGAAAGGCCAAGTCGAAACCTTCCGATATCTTTTATGGCCTCTCGTGGCATGGTTGGTTTCGACCTGGCCTTTCATTCGAAGGGGCTAGCGTTCGATCCCAAGTATGAGGTAGAAATTTTTTTCTATTTGAACACGATGTTGTGTTGATATTTATCCATAACGACTCATTAGGGGTAATTTGAATGAATTACTACCAATTATGTCACGTGGTGGGCCGGGATATCAGGTAAAACTCGCTGGTAAGAGACTGATGTCTCGCCAGGTAATTCCTCGGACAGCTGGGTAGCGTCAGGTTCCGATATCTTTTATGGCCTCTCGTGGCATGGTTGGTTTCGACCTGGCCTTTCATTCGAAGGGGCTAGCGTTCGATCCCAAGTATGAGGTAGAAATTTATTTCTATTTGAACACGATGTTGTGTTGATATTTATCCATAACGACTCATTAGGGGTAATTTGAATGAATTACTACCAATTGTGTCACTTGGTGGGCCGGGATATCGGGTAAAACTCGCTGGTAAGAGAGTGATGTCTCGCCAGGTAATTCCTCGGACAGCTGGGTAGCGTCATGTTCCGATATCTTTTATGGCCTCTCGTGGCATGGTTGGTTTTGACCTGGCCTTTCATTAGAAGGGGCTAGCGTTCGATCCCAAGTATGAGGTAGAAATTTATTTCTATTTGAACACGATGTTGTGTTGATATTTATCCATAACGACTCATTAGGGGTAATTTGAATGAATTACTACCAATTGTGTCACGTGGTGGGCCGGGATATCGGGTAAAACTCGCTGGTAGGAGACTGATGTCTCGCCAGGTAATTCCTCGGACAGCTGGGTAGCGTCAGGTTCTGGTATCTTTTATGGCCTCTCGTGGCATGGTTGGTTTCGACCTGGCCTTTCATTAGAAGGGGCTAGCGTTCGATCCCAAGTATGAGGTAGAAATTGATTTCTATTTGAACACGATGTTGTGTTGATATTTATCCATAACGACTCATTAGGGGTAATTTGAATGAATTACTACCAATTGTGTCACGTGGTGGGCCGGGATATCGGGTAAAACTCGCTGGTAAGAGACTGATGTCTCGCCAGGTAATTCCTCGGACAGCTGGGTAGCGTCAGGTTCCGATATCTTTTATGGCCTCTCGTGGCATGGTTGGTTTCGACCTGGCCTTTCATTAGAAGGGGCTAGCGTTCAATCCCAAGTATGAGGTAGAAATATATATATATATATATATATATATATATATATATTATATATATATATATATATATATATATATATATATATATATATATATATATGTATATATATATATATATATATATATATATATATATATATATATATATATATATATATATATATATATATATATATATATATATATATACCTCTATATACACATATATTTATATATATACATATATATATATATATATATATATATATATATATATATATATATATATATATATATATATATATATATATATATATATATATATATATATATATATATACTATATATATATATATATATATATATATATATATATATATATATATATATATATATATATATATATATAA
>NC_090738.1:81361681-81364181 GCF_036898095.1 Palaemon carinicauda
AGAACAAAGACAAAGGGAGTTGTGGTTCGGCCCTTACTTAGGATTTAAGTTCTCGCTGCCAAGTCAATTTAATTGACATGCAGTCATATCCACAAGCCCAACACAAGTGGATTATGTTGTACCAGTGCCATCTGACCAAGTCTGTCATCCTACGCCAACTCAACTCCAAGAGAGTAGCTGAGGTTGCTTTTCAGCTTTTGGGTATCTTCTTATTGATTGGTGATCAATGTATCCTACAATCAAACAATAGATATGAGTTCACTTCCTATGTATTTCGAGATATGAAGGATCTCTGGCTGCATCTTGTGCATGGCAAGCCCCTAGAGAGGCACAGAGTCAAGGACCAGTTTAACAGGCCAAATCAAACATCAAAGACATGCTGACTGCTTGGCTCTCTGACAACAACACCCAAGATTGGTCCCTAGGCCTTCGTTTTGTTCAGAACCAGAAGAACTCATCATACCATCCAGGGATCAAGAGTACTCCCTATTCTACTTTGCTTGAAGAGAATCCAAAAGATGGACTCTCTTCCTCTAGCTTGCTTCAGGTCATTGACCGCTTAGAGACAGAAGATGATCTTGCAGCACTAGGAGCCCAGCCTCCTACTGATCCAACTGACAAGCCACTCGAGGCCTCTGGGCCAGTCATCATCACCACGCAGCCATCCTAGTCCCTTGATGAGCCAGTCACCATCTTCACCTATCCACCCCAGGTCCACTTAGTTCAGCACCACATATTGCATGAAGACAACAAGAAATTTCCAAGAACTGCAAGAGGACCACAAACGGTCAAGTGTGCCAAGCAGAACATATGGTCAAATGAGTAAGATCGACTTAAAAGCTGGGGAAATAGGGGACAATGTCGTTGTGCCAGCTCCACATGTTGACTGGGGAAGGGAGGATCCAAAAAATCTTCTAGGAATCAACATTGAAGGAAATGAAAATAACCTATACACTATTGGGGTAAAGGCGGTGATATTAAGGACTAAATTCATAAGGTTTGAATTCAACTTGTACCCGCAACGATTGTTGAGGAAATCAACCATGAACAGCAAGTATCTCTTCGTGAGGCACTGAAGAAAAGCCCTTCTGTCTGATTTTGCATTTAATGAAAGAAGAAACAATATATGGATTTGAAAATAGGTTATTACAGAATTGTTGCTACTAAAATGCAGTATAAATATTCAAAATATATACTGCTGTGTATATATATATATATACATATATATATATATATATATATATACATATATATATATATATATATGTGTGTGTATATATATATATATATATATATACATATATATATATACTGTATGTATATGTGTATATATACATATATATATATATATATATATACTGTATGTATATGTGTATATATATATATATATATATATACAGACATAACAAACAAAAATTCAACTCTCGATATATCTAACATGTCAAGTTTTATGAAATCAGATATTAGAGATAAAAACTTGTTTGATTTCAACCATAGATTTTTATTTGTATTATAAATTATTAATGAACCATGGAGTTTAAATTGACCTTTAATATTTGAGAAAAACATTTCAACTGAAAAAAAAAGTTTTCTTCTAGAGATGAAGATCGTTGAAACTAAAAAAAAAAAAATAATTAACTAAATTATGATTTTTTTTTATGCAACGACATATCAAATTGAATAAGTACTGTACACTTATAAACTATCCTTACTTATATACTATTATGTTATAAACTAATACTGATTACTTATGTTTATTTTTAAAAAAAATTCAGTTAATATAGTTTTAACGTGTAAGATGAAAAGTTTTATTAAGCTTATAAACCAAAAACTAAAAAACAAAGAAGAATCATTATATTTGAAAAAGTGAACGATAGAACAGAAATAATAATAAAAATACTTGGTCAAACATTTCTATCGTTATCCTAATAAGTGATGTAAATGTATAGACAATCAAAGACAATTTATGAGAAATATTTGAATTAAATAAGGTTATATTTAAAAAAACGGTAAAAAATTAATCTGTACAAAGCAATAAACATCAAATACATAGATAAAGATTTCATACCTGAAGACGAAAAAGCCAACTACCCTAAAGACTCCAAACCTAGAAAATAACTCAGATACGATCTAAGGTTTATGTTTGCAAACTAAAAAGATATAGTCCAAAGACTATAATACACGCTAAATTTTTAAACAAAGACTAAATAACTAAAAAATACTATAAATAAAGTATCCCAAAGACTTAAAAACTAGATACAAACTCAGTCCCAATCTGAATAGAGAAATTCCTGTACACAGAATCCCTTCATGCGTCAAGTTGCTTAAGGTTTCTGAAGCATGTTATATATTACAGAAACAATGGAGGTGACGAATGATATCGTGTGGGACAAAGAGGATTATCCTCTTGCAAGAAGTGAATGCAAATCAACAGAACAGCGATGCAATTGACACTCTCAATTATGTCATGGACTTGGTAGTGAATTCCTGGCTACTGCAG
>NC_090738.1:81369181-81379181 GCF_036898095.1 Palaemon carinicauda
GTTGAGTCGCTCGGAGGATGCCTTGACCTCAGATTCATATTTGGTGGTCGGTCTCCGTGGATTATCTCCTTAATGATAGGGTTTAGAAGAGTATTGGCCACTGTTTCAGCTTTCCATTGGCCGCCGGATAGGTTCATTGTGCTTGATTGATTTATGATTTCTGATTCCATGATTTTCCTTCTGTACGGACATGAACTCTTAAAAAGCAAAGACGACTCACTCCATTTAATCTCTAAGGTGAACGAAAATCCCTGAGTTTTCATAGTCATACCTAACAGTTCTTTTGTGTTCGGATAATCTTTGAGATAGCGAACGGCCTGTTTGTCCAATGTAGACTTTTTCACAATCTTCACATGGTACTTTATAAACGCCGGATTCTATATCTCTTTTATTTTGATAAACATTGATAAGGGCGGTTCCTATTATCTTGCGATATGAACAAACAAAAGAGTTCTCAGTTTCGATATTGTTTGTTATATCTTTGATTTATTTTATGTATGGGAATTTTATCTTATTTTTAAAATCTCTTAGTAACATCATGATCTTTATAAAATATCGTGTTGGCTTTGTTGATGGCCTTTTCTATGACGACGTCGGGTAGAATAGCTGGGCGAGTTGTTAACGAATGATTTAAAATCCTTTTTTTGGGCTCAGGCCATGTCATCCTGATGGAAGTTCCTAAAGAGTAGCTTCCTAGGGTATATTTGACTACAGTGATATTTACAGAGAATTTTACCGTAAGGTATCCAGAATTCTAACTCCTGGAGCGAGTATCCCTAATTAAATCTAACACGGATATCGCATAATATCAGAGGACGTATTCTTGACACGTCACATAGCTATCTTCACCCCGAACAGTATTAACGCTTCGAGGGGTTACAGTGACAAGAATCTGAAACGAGAATGAAAAGAGAGCCGTTCCCAAGGAATCTCTCCTATTCCGTTTCCAGTGTGTATCTGACGAAGGCAGCAGCGCCATCTCCATTCCTTTTCGTGTAGCTCTATTACTCGATGTTTTCCCTTGTGTTCTCTCTTATTTTTGGATATTATTCAACATTATGATGCTTTCTCCGGCCCCTTCTGCCTCTGGAAAGTTGAGTATCATCTTTACTTTGTATAAATGTAAGCTCTTGTCGTTTTGAATTAATTCAGAAGGGATTTTAACATAATCAAGAGCTGTTGCCTACCGGAGGCATCCTGGATGCTGTCGCTCACTATATATGGGTCATTTAGTTAGCCAGAGCGACGTTCCTGGTTTTTACGCTTTAATAAATCTAGCAATTTAGCTCCTCTAGGAATTCTTATATAATGCCGTTAGTTCTCAGTTCGGCGATTCAAGTAACCGATCTTGCCCTTCGCGAGGCTTAGTAGCCTGGGCGTCTGGCCCTAGTACTTTCATGCATGATATAAGTTTTCCGAGTGTTATGGTATTGAAGCTATAGGCAAATATTTTATACATGTAAGATATTGTTGAATGTTTTTTCCAAGATTGTATACGAGAGAGTTTCGATGAATTAGGTAATCAACTCTCACTTTACCTAGTCTAGTATTCTAGGTACAGTAGTATACTTTCGCACATCCCCGATTTTTCTTTTCTCCTACGGAGAATAAGTTCAATCCCTTTCTCCCTCTGAGTAAGCCTTAGGTTTAGTCCTAGTGGTTCTATCTGAATAATATTTAGGTATAACTATACAAAGATATGTCTGTCCTGATCCGCTAACCAAAGTAACTGGTTTTTGAGGTTGGGGCAGAACATCAGAGTTTTAGTCTGTGGTCTGCGTCTTCCTAGCATAGAGAATGAGTTTCCTTTGCTAGCTTAGGTGCAGACACAGGAGGCTTTGCTTCCCTAGCCCACTTATGAAGGATTCTGTACGAGATGATTCCTTCTTCTAGTGGTCTAGCAGACTGTCCTGTTTTGTTATTTTCGGGCTGGAGAATGAGTTTTCTCTGTTGCCTGGCAAAATAACTTCACCTAACTTGGTTCTGGTATGAAGGAGGATAGCAAGTATTGCCAACCTTCCTCCCTTTAGACAAACTCTAGGTTAGGATGAGCTTTTCTAACTGCTTGGTGTGTCTCATACTAGAACGAAGTTTATAGGACCCCTTTCCCGTTCCCCCCTCTCTTTCTTAGTGATGGCCTAGCCATCACATCTCTTGGCCACAGTCCTACTTCTGTACCTAGTGTAGGTTAGGATGGGGGACCGGCTCAGCTCTTTGTCGGCCAGCAATAACGTGCCAGCCGGCAGAGACCCCTTTTTATCCTGCAGAGTGAACCCCAGGCCTCCCTTGGTCTCCCTTCTATTTCTGATGGTAGAGCCCGACAGGCTATGGATATATAGGAAGCCTGAATGCTACATTCTCCCCTTCCATATGTTCACTCTTTCTGGATGAAGGTTGTATGGCAATTTCGCCTTATGACCTTACATCCATTCTGTTTCTCTTGCTAGTGTATTGTACTCCTAGCCCTGCTGCCTGCTTAATCGGCCGACACATGGGTAGGTGGAGGTTCTCTGGTTCGTAGTCACTGCCGGCCGGCAAGGCTATCACTACCTTTGCCTGCCGACAGTAGAAACACATCCCGAGATCTGCCGGCCTTTACGATTAGTGGCCGGCAGTCGGGTGCTAGTGTTTTCAGTTGCCGGCCGGCACACATTTGCTAACCAGTGAACTGCCGCCTATTAGTTGAAGGTAGCATACCTTTGAACTATACAGAGGTAAATGTTGGCCGGCACGACAGCATGCGATGTGCAGTAGTTACCATATTTGTGGTGTTGTACAGACTGCATTAATAAAGCTATAGTACAGAGTTTGTTGTAACACTATAGTTCTTCCAACATACTTAATGTTATCTTGCACAACTTTTGTTGAGACCGTACAATATATAGAAAGTGAGTTCTTTCTGTATTCATTCTATCCCGTATATTAAAACTTTATTTCAAGGTGTGAGCTACACCTTAACTTTCCGCTTATGAAAATATATAAGGTATTGTAGAATAAGAATTAACCTTAGTTTCATTATCTTGTGAGGTTACAGCAATTGGCTGGGCAGGAAATACAAGTATGTGTCTTTCCTTCTTTCCTTTTTAGCTTTACTCTATAAGCTACATGTATTAACAATAAGTGAAAAGCCTTCACTTGATACTCATGGATTCTCTTCTCTCTACAGGAGGACCATCCAAAGTGCGGGAGTATGTTCTGCAATGTCCGCAGTAAGAACTTCTGTGGACATGAGGTATGCAGGAGGCACACAGCATGCACTACCTCCAAAGGTGATCTCCGGTATTAGAACGCTCAGGTATGTATCATATATTTTAACCTGATTACCGAGGCGTTTGACACCCTTAAGTCGGCAAAGTCAAGGGATGCTGTTAGAGAAAAGTTGCGAGCCTGGGTGAGGAGTTTTCAGAAAAACACTTCAGGCCCCTACCTTCCAAATGAGAAGATGAGGGCCTACCTTTTCCCTAACGCATCGACTGATGCAGTCATCCCTCAGCCTCATGAGGAGATACCAACCGTCCAGAATCCGGTAGATTCTGAAGTCTCGGCAGCCCTTCAAGACATCCAATTGGACGATAGGATGTCGGAGGTGTCGGATTATACAGAAAAGGACCTTCTGGGCGAAGGTCAGGAGGAGAAGCTGACCCAGGCTCCAGAAATAGAAGAGGAAGAAATCGACGAGGTGTTGGTTACATCGGTTCCGGCCCCAGAACCTGTTCCCTCTACATCGTCTGCTATCCCCGATGATCTGGGAAGGACTCTTTCTTCTATTGTTGAAATGAATCAACAAATACAAAAGAATAATGATGAAAAGGAAGCTGCGAAGAAACTGGAGATACGCAGACTCGCAGCATCACGTGGGCCCCTGAAGCGACTCAACGTGAAGGATCTTCCTTTGTGCTCGGACACCAATCCTTGGAGGTATGCCGAACACATGCCAATGACAACCGGGAAGATTGTTATATCGAAGAAGTTGGGCTCAATTCCCCTGGAAGATGTGGAATTTTGGCCGAACAAAGACTCTTACCCGGACTGCTATGTCCGTCTTAGGAAGGAGCCAGCCTCAAAGGAGGAAACGGAGCCGAAGGAGGACATAGTCCTTGACCATAGTAAAGCACAGGCATTACTAGCGAGCTTGATGAAAGATAGGGGCTTCACAAACTCAAAGGTGCCAGCTTTGAGTAAGAAGCTTCCCTCCTTTGTGGCCTCTCCAACCAGAGCCTTTCCCTTCATGGAAAAGGGATATAAGGCAGCAATGAAGGCGGCGGAGGCAAGGAAACCATGCCCCTCCCTGGAGGAATGCAAGCCATTATCCCTGACCTTACCATTGGACCAAAAAGACTGGAAGAACGTTCACCTTACCTTCTCAGTCGGGAAGTTGGAAGCTGATATTGCCGAACGTCAGTTTGGTGAGGAACTTCCAAAGCTGTCGGAGTTTCTCTTGCGCAGAGAGCAAGAGACGAAAGAAAGACTTGCGGCATCGATGTCATTGTAAACAACTTTTAAAATGATGGCAAGTGACCCCAAGAAACAGGACACGTTCATGGTAGTGGCCAAAACCCATCTGTCCACAGTTACGAAGGATCTCTATAGCTTTATTAAAGCTAGGAGAGCCTGTAGAGAGTTCGTGTTCGCCTAGGCTGCGGTGAGGCACGAACCGAGAAGACTGATTTCCTCTTGCATATGTGGTAAAGACCTCTTTCCCAACGAAGTAGTTAAAGAGGTATTAAACAAAGCCGCCACGGAGAATAAGAACCTTTTCCAAAAATGGGGCTTAAACCTTAAGAGAAAGTTTTCTCCGGATGAGGGTCCCCAACTCAAGAAGAAGACAAAAAGGCCTTAGGTATCCTCTCGGCCGGCTAAGCCCTACCGACAGCAACAACTGCAACTTCCTGTGACCGAGGTGCCTCAGATAGTGGCACAACCTCCAACCACGTACCAGTTGGTACCTCAACAGGTGGCGACACAGTCGCCAGTTTTTAACCCAGCCTTCGAGAGGAAGACTTCTTCCTTTCAATCAAAAGCTAGAGGAACAGCCAGAGGTTTTTCTAGACATCCTTCAAGGGGAAGGGGATTCAGGGGAGGACGCGGTCAAGGAGGCAAAGCCTCAGGTCCACAACAGAAGAAGTGAGATGCTTCCAGTAGGAGGGAGACTACATCTATTTAGGGATCGTTGGACCTTCGATTCCTGGGCCCACAGCCAAATAAAGAATGGACTAGATTGGAGCTGGAACAGTCCTCCACCTCCATTTCCTCAGTTCTTCCAACAATCTACCCCCGTTCTGGAAGAATATGTCCGAAAACTCTTAGTGAAAAGAGTAATTCGAAAAGTAAAGTCCATCAAGTTCCAAGGAAGGCTGTTTTGTGTTCCAAAGAAGGACTCAGAAACTCAGAGTCATTCCGGACTTGTCGCCACTCAACAAGTTCATAGTGAACTACAAGTTCAGGATGCTCACACTTCAACATAAAAGGACCCTACTGCCCAAAAAAAGGCATATATCGTCTCCATAGACTTGTCAGACGCTTATTGCCACATTCCAATTAATCGTCACCACTCCTCCTACCTAGGGTTCAAGTTACAAACAAGACTTTACACCTTCAGAACCATACCATGCGGGCTAAACATAGCCCCAAGGATTTTCATGGAGCTTGCGAATGCAGCGGTCCATCAATTACGCCTATAGAGGATCCAAGTAGAGGCCTACTTGGACGACTGGCTGGTGTGGGCAGCATCCAACACAGAATGCATGCAAGATTCTAAGATAGTGATCCAGTTTCTGAGACATCTGGGATTCAAGATCAACATAAAAAATACTCGACTATCTCCAGCTCAATAATTTCAATGATTGGGAATCCATTGGAATTTGGAGTCACATCGACTTTCCATTCCTGGGAAGAAGAGGAAATAAATAGCAGGATCTGTCAAGAGACTATTGAAATCCAAACGGAAATCAAGACACGAACAGGAGAGAGTGCTGGGCTCTCTACAGTTTGCTTCGATAACAGATTCAGTGCTAAAAGCACAGCTAAAGGATGCAACAGGAGTCTGGAGAAAATACGCATCAAACACGCGAAGAGATCTGATGAGACCACTACCGACTCGACTGCGAACGCTTCTCAAGCCGTGGTCCAAACCCAAGCAGATGAAGATATCAATACCTTTTCAACCTCCTCCCCCGTCAGTTACTATCCATACAGACGCTTCAAAGGAAGGCTGGGGAGGCCACTCTCACCAGAAGAGAGTCCAGGAAGCTTGGTCCAATCTTTTCAAGTCATTTCACATCAACTTTCCAGAAGCCATGGCAGTACTTCTGACACTAAAGAAAGTTTTCCTTGCCACTCGAACCATGTAAGATTGGTTCTAGACAGCGAGGTGATAGCGAGATGCTTGAATCGACAAGAGTTGGGATCGCCTTGAATCAACCAAGTAATGTTGGCCATATTCCGTTTGGCGGAAAGAAAGAAATGGCACCTGTCAGCAGTTCACATTCAATCGGCCCGCAACATGACAGCAGACGCTCTATCCAGGTTCACACCGATAGAGTCCGAATGGCCCCTAGACGCAGGATCGTTCTCCCTCAACTTAAGTCAAGTCCCAGAACTGCAGATAGACCTCTTTGCAACGAAAGATAACAAGTAGAATGTGTCCCCGTACGAGGATCCGCTATGTCCCTAAACTGGAACAGATGGTCCAGGATTTACCTGCTCCCTCTGCACAACCTCCTTTGAAGGTATTCAATATGAGATCATCCAAAAGGAAGGCGGCAATAGTGGCCCACAAGTGGCCAATCAGCATTTGGTTCCCTCTGGCATTGGAACCACGAGTACAGAAGTCGACTGTCTTCGCTTCATCATAGAAAACCCGGAACCTGCATATCATAATTTTCTCTCCCTAACGATGAGAGAAAAAAGCTGCGGGATATCAAGAGACAGTATAGACTTTTTGGAAAAATTCAAGTCCAAGTCTACCAGAAGACAATATGAGTCATTATGGAAGAAGTGGGTGTCGTTTGTCAAGGCGAAGAAACCAAAAAGAATTCTGGATTGACTTCTGTTTATTTTCTTCTTTCACCTTCATGAGTAAGGTATAGCAGCCAACACAATATCAACGTGCAAGTCTGCCTTGACAAGATCGATACTATATACCTTTCAGGTTTACCTTTCTAACGACAATTTTAATAAAATTCAGAAGGTCGGTGCTAAGCTTAGACCCTCAGCGCCTCTAAGACCCATTTCATGGACACTAGATAAGCTTCCTCATTTGCATTAATATCAAATAATGAGGAGCCCGCTTTGAAGGATTCAATTCAAAAAGTTATGTTTCTGTTTGCATTCGCTTTGGGGGCTAGAGTTAATGTAATAGTGGCTCTCTTGAGAGAGGAAGGCCACGTTCAGTTCTTGAAAGGAGAACTGAATCTGTTTCCAGACCCAACGTTTCTTGCCAGGAACAAGCTACCCACCAACAGGTGGGGTCCCTAGAGAATCTGCCCTCTGAAGGAAGATGCATCTCTATGTCCAGTTGAGTGCCTAAAGGTCTATCTTCATAGAACTTCAGACGTTAAGGGAGGACAGCTGTTCAAAGGAGAAACCTCCCGTTCAAGTTTATCTCTGAAACAACTAATGGTGAAACTCACCTATGTCATTCGCAGAGCGGATCCAGACAGTACACCCGCAAGTCATGATCCGAGGAAAGTTGCCTCTTCCATAAAATTTCTTCAATTATATGAACTTTGAACATCTTTGTTTGTACACCGGCTGGTAGGCATCCAAGGTGTTCCTTATGCGAAGCAAGTGGAGCAACTCAAGAGGTCTGTGGTAGCAGCAGGTAGAATTCTTAAACCTGCTGTTTAAATCTGCGAGGAACAGTGTAATTAATTTGGGACGATTAATTAAGAGGGTGGGTGTGTAGTCACAGTCTGTTACTACACACTGAGCGATAGGCCACTAACGTGTCCTTATGAACTGTTTCATTGACTTTGGTGAACTATAGCTTAATAAGGACACTTGTGCCAAGCGTTTCTTACGCTAGTGTGAATAAACAGTAATACAGACTGTATCATTATTATTAATGATTTGATTGAAGTGGCAAGTCTGTTTCCTGTTAGACGAAACAATATTTTCTGTTGACTGTTTTCCTTATGGTGTAACAGATATCGTCCACATTTTATAAATTTTATAAATGTTGAACTGATATGTGTGTTTATTCTCCTTTTATTAGAAATGTACTGAGCATTAAGATTGAAATATGGATAATTTTAACATGGAATGTCTTTTAATTTAAGATTGTTCCTTTCTTCAAGCAGAAATCCACTTGCTTTAACCCTTCCTTAGGAAGGGTTAACGTTGTACCCTAAGGGGATGGTGGTAGAGATGCTAAGTTGGTTCCTATACGGATACAACTGTTATCCAATAGTTAAATAAGAGTAGATACCTTGGGGGATATGTCAGGAATTCATACTGACATTGGTCACTCTAATACAAACTTTGCTTTATGATGTATAGGGCGAGACCACTATACAAGCTTGTCATTTTGTCATCCATAGTTATTATGTACTCCTCGAGACTCTTTCCCGAGTCTAGTACGACTCTTTCCTGTAGGGGGCAGGAAGCACTAACATGGTTCATGCTTAGATGAAATGATGTATGACGGTAACATCATAGGTCTTTAGGTCTAGACGGAGCAAGAAAATACTTTCCTGAGAGTACGGCACCGATTGAGAATCCACAGATACAGTAATGCTCTGGTAAACTTCCATCAAGACGACATGGCCTGAGCCCCAAAAACGGATTTTGAGCGAAGCGAAAAATTTATATTTTTGGGTGAGGTAGCCATGTCGTCCTGATGTACCCGCCCTTCCTTTTATTGTAAAAGGGCTTATTGACCCCTCCCTATAATACAGTATCTGTAGCACCTCGTAAATCGCTACAAGGAATGGAGATAGCGCTGCCGCCTTCGTCAGATACACACTGGAAACGGAATAGGAGAGATTCCTTGGGAACGGCTCTCTTTTCATTCTCATTTCAGATTCTTGTCACTGTAACCCTCAAGCGTTAATACTGTTCGGGGTGAAGATAGCTATGCGACGTGTCAAGAATACGTCCTCTGATATTATGCGATATCCCTGTTAGATTTAATTAGTGATATTCCCTTCAGGAGTTGGAATTCTGGATACCTTGAGGTAAAATTCTCTGGGAATATCAATGTAGTCAAATATACCCTAGGAAGCTACCCTTTATGAACTTCCATCAGGACGACTTGGCTACCTCACCCAAAAATAGATTTTTTGCTTCACTCAAAATCCGTTACTTAGGTAGGCTTGGGAACAGATTCTCAAACCTCTAAGAATTACAAGCCACTTCAATTTTTACAGAAATGTCGTGATAACTGCAGAAATGAATATAGGAAATAGAGAAAGTTGATTTTCCATACACAGTGAAATTGTACCCTGACAATTCCCTCATAATTAGTATATCCAAAAGAGCTAATTATCCATCGTTTTCCCATTCAGTATTAAATTTTATGTTAATGACCAGGAAATTTAGATTATAGGAAAATATATTAAAATCTCCCCATTTATCATCCCAATATGTGAAAATATCATCAATATAGCGTAGCCATTCCATGTTCGTAGGTTTAATTGCTATTTACAAAGGACCCGATCGATGATGCACTAGGTTTCTTGAGGGAAAAATTATTCCTCTATGAAGATCACTCACTCTCGGTATTAAAAAAAAAAAAAAAAACAATTGAGTTAATTAAACTAAGTGTGTCAAATAACGTGATCTCTTTTAATGGAAATATATACAAACAAAAATATGATTGTAGTATGAGCAGCCTGTTATCTACAATTTTAGCCAATCTCTACATGGAGTACTTTGAACGGATATATTAACAACAATTAAACCTACGAACATGTACAAAAAATCCAATGTTTCAGTATTCAGTAATTTTTTTTTATTATTTCTAGTTTTCTACAAAATTATACCGCTGAAAAAGAGGTTC
>NC_090738.1:81384181-81389181 GCF_036898095.1 Palaemon carinicauda
ATAATTGCTATGAAAACACATTGGAAATGAAGAAAATTATGCACATTTTCCTCCGCATATACAGAGCTTAATCAGGCAAACCCCTTTGTTAAAAATATGAGAGACGGACAATATCAATTAAATAAAAATAAATATATTTCTTGAAAATATTTTGGTAATTCCTTTTTGTTTGATATTTTTTTAAATATAAGGAATACATAAAAAAGTATAATGGATATATTATAAAATATAATCTCTTAACAATTGTAAGTGATTACTCTCGAGTGATGAAAGATATTATTCTATATAGAACTAGAATGAACGAGAAATGAAAATTGGGATCACTACTTGAAATAATTTGTTAGGATAATTATGGCAAAATAATATTATAACATGATTTTCTTTTTTAACCGCATTTCTAAAACAAGGGGGGAGAGGGATATTGTATTGGGATATATTCAGAGATCTCCAAAATGAACATAATGTCATTTCAAATTTATCCTTGCAAATAATAATAACAGAAAAGTGTTTTTAAAATAATACTGTTCCACTTGGCCATTCATTTTACAGCTTTGAATAAAGACTTGCGTGAAACTCGAGAAAAGTCCTAACTAACTCCACACTATTGTAATCAGTAAAATCATGCAGGATTCTGCAGAATACAAATAAATATTCTTTTCATCTATTTCAGAGTTTTTCGTCTACTCTTGCAACCTAAAAGCTCCGGAAATTTGAACACCCGCATTCAGTATCGTGCGAGGTTCTTTCAGGTTATAACAGAGAGGCGAGATGAATGCAACTGACAGTTGCGAGCAAGAATGTCCCAAATTTTAAAGCAATACTAAAGCGAAAGGCAAGCTTTAAACACGTTCTGATATCATTCAGGGGACAGAGTGAAATATACAAAGAAAAAAAGATAAATAACATTAGAGTGTATGAGCGTGTGTGAAGCACTCGAAGAACATACCTCCCCACCTAAAAACAACATAAATGTAAAATATGGTATCTTGCTCTCGAGATGTGCACTATAGCCAAGACATCATTCTGGAAATATAGAGGATTTAGGTGATCAATGCAGATCCAGTCTTCTTCGCCAAGGATATTAATAAGGAAAGTCTTTGATGTGGGATTGATCACATGGAAAGTGCTCTTGTAAGGCACCTTTACCAGCGGCTAGCTGGTTTAGTTGCAAGGCAAAATGTGTAATTCCTTGTGCAATTGATCCCTATGTGTTACTTAGCCGGGGCTGTAAGTCTGGGTACATCGAGTAAATTCCCCTAAAAAATGACATATAAGCTGGAGATTGTCGGCGGTGGTTACAGACGGAAAAAAATCGTAAGGGACAAACAATCGGTCATCATACACCATTTCAGCTGCCAAGATATCCAGGACGTCTTAGGAGTGGTTCTTAGTCACAGGAGGACCAATGGAAGCTTAGTAAATCAATTAGAGTTATTTTATCGGGAGATCAAAACTGCTTGAAGGGTTCGATGAAAACGTTCAACCATTTCGTTGGCTGCAGGGTCATACGCGGTGGTCTGCTGTAAGGTGATGCCTAGGAGATTTGCTAATGATATCCATAATTGAGAGGTAAAAGTGGTACTCATGTCAGAAGGAATATGCTCAGGGATACCAAATCTCACTATCCACAATGAGAGTAAGGTAGAGGTACATGAGGTGGACATTGCAGTTTGAATGGTGATGGCTTGAGGTAATTGACCAGAGTGGTCAATGAAGATAAACAGGTTGGATGTCTGCGATTTGGGTAGGGGACCTACTATGATGATATGAATCTGGGCAAAATAATGCTGAGGTTGAGGAAAGGTGCCTACCCCTGAATCAGTGTAACATCGTAATTTCGAAGTTTAGCATAGAGTAATGTCAAGGACTAAATCCTTAGCATCTTTAGTAATGCCGTGCCAAATGAGCTTCGTCTCCAGTAGGTGAGCTGTTGATTGACTTAATAAAAGGAAAGGCCATGAATAAAATCAAATACTTATTACAGCATGGTATCCATAATTGCGGGCTACTAGTACTGACATCATTTAGGAGGGTGGTGTTGGAGTCGTCAAAGGCAACGTCTTTCCAATGGAGGGATGTGGAGGATGTACTAAATTCTTGGTACTCTAGATCTATTCACTGGCTCTGCCAAGGCGATGTAATCCAATCTCACGAGAAAGGTGGCAATTATGTATTTTGACCAAGCATCGGTAACCGGATTGATTTTCCCAGGGACAAGTTGAAGGATGCAGTCGTATTCAGACAGAGCAGAGAGATGTCAGAGTTAATGGGTGGACTATTCTTTAGACTGTCAGGTGAAGGCATAAACCCGAGGCATTTGGTCCATGGGAATGATGAAGGGCGTAAATTCTAGGAAGCAGTGAAAATGACGGATACCTAAATGAACTCTCAGCAATTCATGGTTGAAGGTAGAGTAGCTGTATTCTGCCTTGGACAGTTTTTTATTGAAGAAGGCCAGAGGTCAGGGTGAGTACAGCAGCAATAGTAACATCGCTGACATTGGTGGGGAGATGAAGAGGGCTCATATGGCACAGAAAAGGGAGAGCAGCTGCCGTTGATAGGGTATTCTCTGTGTTGTAGAAGGCCACTTCTTAACGGCGACCCAATTTCAGGTCATTTGGCTTTTCCTTGAGGGAGAAGAGCCAGCAATTGTGACGGCAATGCTCAATAATATTTTTATTTGTCTGATGGTTAAGAGGGTGGAGAAGCTCTGAAAAGCGACTACCTCCTCAGGTATGGGGTGTACTCCTTCATGAATGATTTAGTGACCCTAGAACGATACTTCATTGGCGCCAAAGGTACACGTGCCCAACCTGACTCCAAGGGTGTTGTATTGTAGGGGGTCAAGAATAATGTGTAGGTGATTGGGGTGTTCCTCTTTGGAGGGTTCATGTGTGCCTGATGGTACCCTTTTAATGGGTTGAGTGTGGAGAAAACCTTCACTTTCTGCAAGTAGGAGGTAATATCGGTACTTTTTTTAAAGGGAAGGGGTCCACTTTTGCCTCCATGTTCAGATGTCCGTACTTCCCACTATGATGCAAAGACTATTGTTTTATTTTTCAGGACGATGTGTAAATTTGACGATCACAGGCAGATATTTTTTATTTTGGCTGTCAATCAATCCGGTGCCAGACGCCTAAATCTAATGAAGAATTTGGCCCCCATCATCTTGATATAGTGATAAAAAACATGTTTCGCAGTGACAGCGGTTCTTTGGTGAATTTCTTGATTGTATAGTTTTTGTAACCACGTGAGGAGATGAATGATGGCATCCGTAAAGAGCAAAGTCAGAGGGGCTGGTTGAAGAGGTATCAATTTGTAGGAATCTGTGTTGGCTAACCGTCAGTGAGCAGCATCAACCAGGAGGTAGAAATGTGAGACAATATCTGCAATGAAGAATTGCAATGTGACATCAGCATATAGAAGTTTCCAATGATATTTGGCCCTCCCAGACGATAATGTGAGGGTCTTCTACCTCCGAATGGGTATTGCAGATCTGTTGGCAGTTACATGGTGGAGGTCAGCAGGCTTAGACTGACTACCTCGCCTTAAAGAGAGTGGCTTATAAAAGAGGAGAACCGCAATAACTGGTTTCTACCAAAAAAATTTCCGTACTTACATCATGTAAAGAGAAAAGACCAGTGATACTGGAGGTCACCACCACAAATGATAGTCTACTTAGAAGTTATTTTGCCAATGACAACAGTTCGCACAATTCTTCACAGCAGCAATGAATCTGGAATAGTAGTAACATAACTATGGCGGATGGGCATCAGTAAGTGGCTGAAGATGTTGTTGGTTGGGGCGTCAGCGAGTGGTGGCATATGTGGGTGGTGAGTGGCTTTGTCACCACTCAAGCTCATCAGTGGTGGGCATCAATGTCCTAACACATTCCATCCTACATCATTCACATCAGATTCAGTCGATAATGGATAGTTGTCCTCTTCGTCAGCAGTGGAGGTGTATATGGAGGGCTTGAATGTGGTGAAATGGTTGTCCATAAAGGTGATAACTTTGGTTATCAGGTCCTTTAAAGGGATCATACTGACATTGGGGATTGCCACTCATACAGGCTGGATAGGTATCGTACCTAAAGGAAGGAAGTAGGTTCACCTCTCAAGTAGAGCCACTTGAGGCAGGTTGCAGATGAGTGATACTGGTCATTTCTTTTTGGCCGAGTGATAACTTTTGAGCTTCAATGGTTGTTGAGGTAGCTGGAAAACTTGGATATACAAGCGGCTGGTGATGGCAGAGAATGCTTGAGGATTTCTGCTTTAAGGGTGTTGTATGCTATTTGGGTGTCCCCTTGGTCGCAAAGCCAATCGGAGATTTCCTGCAAAGATCCCTTCGAGATCACTGTGGGACATTCTCTTTTGGTGCTTGAAATATTCACGGTCTTGATGAGAACCTGAACCTCGGTGTGCTGAAGCTCTGTGAATGCCTCTGTACTGGCAAAACACTATTTTAATGGCTGTGACGTTTATAGGAGAGTCAAGGTCAGAGTGTGGAATTTACAAACAATAGGGCACAGCAGTGAGTGGAATAGCGGGAGGGAGCTGGTCACTCCGGTTCAGCAATTGTGCGAGGTTGCTGTTAGGTTATAACAGAGAGACAAGATGAGTGGAACTCACTTTATTTCAATGAATAACAAGTTTATGTACAAGCAGTTCCGAACAAGAATATCAAAAACTTTTAAACAAATTAATGCGTGGAAAGGCAAGCTTAAACAGACTCTGTTAATAGTGTATAGGTGAGAATGAGATATACAAAAAAATGAGAGACGGTTACAGAGTACGAGTGCCTGTGAAACATGTTTGGTACAATATGATAGGCTACTTCCTATTGTTCGTTTTTTGGGGGAGTACTGAGTTTATGGAGACTGTCTCTATATTTTAGTATTATATATTGTTGTAGTGTATATACAGATATGTATCATGGATGTCATAAATGTTAAATTGTGCAGCATACTTTAAATAACAAACGAGACGTATTATCAATAA
>NC_090738.1:81394181-81396681 GCF_036898095.1 Palaemon carinicauda
TCCCAACAACAGGATTCAGAGTATCAAGCATTTAGGACATCCTGCACATCCCTCCGTTGGGAAGATGTCCCCCTCGATGACTCCAACACCACCCTCCTCTGTGATATCAGTACTGGTAGACAGCAACGATGGATTCCTGCTCCCATGCGCTAACAGGTGTTTGATTTCATTCACTGCCTTTCACATCCCTCGCGCCATTCTACTTCACAGCTGCTGAAGACAAAGGTCACTTGGCATGGCATTACTAAGGATGCTAAGGATTGGATCTGGGCCTGTACTTCTAGTCAAACTTCCAAAGTATATCGACACACGGATTCCGGAGTGGGCACCTTTCCTCAACCTCAGCGTCGTTTCACCCACATTCACGTCGACGTTGTACGCCCCTACCCTCATCACAAGGACATCGTTACCTGTTTACCATCATCGACCGCTACACTCGTTGGCCTGAAGCCATTCCCATGGAAACTGCAACGTCTGCCTCATATACAACTGCCTTACTCTCAGGATGGACAGCAAGATTGGGTATCCCTGAGCATATTACTTCTGATAGGGGTACCACTTTCACCTCTCCATTGTGGACATCCTTAGCGAATCTCCTGGGCATCACCCTATATCAGACAACTGCTTACAACTCCGCTGCCAATGAAATGGTTGAACATTTTCATCGCATCCTCTAAGCAGCTATGATGTCCCGCTGCAAGGATTCAAACTGGTTTACTCAGCTTCCCGGGGTCCTCCTGGGACTAAGGAACACGCCTAAAGACACCCTGGACGTTTCAGCAGCTGAAATGGTGTATGGCGACCAGTTGGTAGTCCCTGCCGATTTTTTCCCTCTGCAACCTCCTCTGACGATCTCCAGCGCATAAGTCACGTCATGGGAAAATTTACTCCATGCCGCCAGACTTACAAGCCCCCAGCGAAGCATCACATACTGAGAGACTTGCTCTCTGTAATGCACGTCTTCCTACGTAACGACACTTGCAAGCCTCCACAAACGACCCCTTCCACAGGCCCTATCCTTGTGATCCAACACAATTTGAAATCATCCCTACTAAACATTCGTCGCAAAGAAGGCTGGGTGCCCATTGATCATCTAAAACCTGCTTATCTCCTGCCAGATGACCCGCCTACAGTTCGCCTCTCTAGATAAGGACACCCTACTCAACATGTACAGAACGGCATTTTTAGGGGGGGAGCCATGTACCACCCGTGTGTTACACGAGCGTACATAATAACGACATACCTCTTTTTTGTGATCCTTTGTAACATCGCTCTCCCCTCACACTGACAGCAACTTCTTTTAACTTGTCTGCATATTTCATTGTTAACTGTTAACAGAACAGGTTGCTGGTTTGACAAGAAGTATTATTTCTGTAGTTTGTGACTTTCTTAGTGGGACCTAGTTTCTATATATACTCGATGTATCGTAATATAGTTACTCAGTTGCATTCATCTTGCCTTTGAGTCATAACCTACTCTTGGCCTGTCACACACCTCGGACATATTATTTAACAATATATATATATATATATATATATATATATATATATATATATATATATATATATATATATATATATATATATATATATATATAAATATATATATATATATATATATATATATATATATATATATATATATATATATATATATATATATATATATATATATATTAATTCATTTAAGAGTAAAAGAAATGGATATTGTTAATATTAGATATTATTTATTTTTTCCTTTTAATTGAAGATTATACAATAATAGCGAATATATCCTTAATAACCTCGTTATGCATAAATTATCAAATGAAAAATTATGGAATTGAGGTGCATAACTTTATATTTTAAGAAATTACACACCTCTAACAGGAAAACTACTGGAGTATTAGCTTGATAACAGTAGAAAAATAAACACAAAGACTCTTCAATGAAAATGTTTATCAAATTGTTTCAAACAGATTTAACAGGATTAAATATTTCATCCCATAGAATTTTGAAAAGAGAGGAACATGCAAATGTTCTATCCAGACGAGTTATACATTAATTGTAAACTTAAAACAGCATGAAGAAAATAGTTGGATGCAGAGAGATTAATGGACCAATGACACAGCAGGTTCTTGTGTGAAGTAATGATGTTGCAAGGGAACAGAAATCCATATAAAAAAACAAATACAGCACGATCATTTCCAAATATTCAATGCCTTTTCTTATTTTTTTCTCTATGTATTTGTAGAAAACAATAATGAAAAAAAGGACATCGTTAATTCCTGAAATCATCCCCAGGAAATGAGCGTGTCCTAATAGAACCTTGCAAAATTATCTGCTTCATACACCTACGCAATTGTCTGGTCAGCAGTACGTGACCCTGATATGATCTGATTCAATGCCACCCTCGTTTGTAATAACATTCTTTGATATTACTAGAAATATTTTTACTTTAATTTTTCCATAATTCTAAATCCATTTTAAATTGTAATTAGTTTTCTCCAACACATAGGCCT
>NC_090738.1:81414181-81426681 GCF_036898095.1 Palaemon carinicauda
GACAGTCCTCTTCCATTCTCTCTACATGGCCAAACCATCTATGCACGTTCATTTCCAATCGAGGGACTAATTATTTCTTTAGAGCCGTTTTCACCCTTAACTACTTTGCTCCTAATCAAGGTGCACCGGTCATACTCCTTTGACTCTTCATCTCTAGGACATTCAGTTCATGACTTTCCATCACTTTCATTCACTTCAACTCTGATCCATACAACACAGTTGGTACAATAACTTTCTTATACATAACTCTCTCTCCATTTATTTCTAAACCTCTATTCTTTACCATTAAATTATTAAAATTAGTATTACTATTGAAATTATAATTGTTTTTAAAACTTTTATTAGTATTAAAATTACTATTATTATTATTTTTATCATGAATTTTAGGACGTTTTTCATTAATACCAAATCGGTGTAGCTTATTGATTACAAGATTGAGATTTTTTTTTTTCTATTGATTTCATCCTTGCATTAACCCTCATTTGTCCCAACACTTTATATTCTTCGTTCACTCTATGAATTACATGTACTCCACCGTTTGCAGCAACAACAGACCGCAAATATATTAACTGATCTATTCCCTCAAGTAACTCTCCAATCAACATGACATTTAACCTAGCACCACCCTCCCTTTTCGTACATCTCATAGGCTTACTCTTACCCATTTCAACTCTCAACATCTTCCATCACACACCTTCCCTAACTCTGTCACTAACTTACCCAGCTTCTCCGAGTTTGTAACCAATCCTCAAACAACAACCTATTCATCTCAAAATCACGATCACTATCCTCTAACAATTTCAATCCTCAACCAAGCACTTGAGAATTCCTCTCTTACAAATTCATCAACAAATTGAAAATCCATGGTGATATAAAATATCCGTGTCTCAAATCCATCAACAAATTGAACAACCATGGTCATATAATATATCTCTGTCTCAGCCCCACTCTCACTGAAAACCACTCACTCGCTTCCTTCACTATCCTAACACACGCTTTAATGTCTATTTATTAATGATTTATTGCTTGCAAAAAACTTCCACAAAAATTATCTAACCTTATTTTTCTCCTTTAATTTCAGTCCCCTATCAACTCTATCACGAGCTTTCTCAGATGTATTAATGCAACATACACCTTACCTTTTGCTAAATATTTCTTGCATATCTGCCTACCTGTCAAAAAAGCTGATCCATACCTCCTCTAAAATACCCCTGTATATCTACGATTGCATCATCTGTTTTATCTTTAATCCTATTAATTTGCACTCTACCATGCACTTTTCCAACACCACACTTAACAAACTATTACCCCTTGAATAATAACATCTATGGACATCTCCATAACCTTTGTAAAGTCGAACAGTACACGTACATACTCAGTACAATGTTACCTTTGACAAAATAAAACATAAATTAAACAATCTCATCAACCATTCAAGTAAAGTCACACACTCTTCCTTTAACACAGCAGCCGCCTCACAGTCCATGCCATGTGCCATTCCTGTTCTTGTTTTTTCTAGTGCTCTCTTCACTTACTTTCTGGTAATATCACTCTCTTTCTCATCTCCCCTTAGTGCCTCTGTAATACCCTCAACAATCAAGTAGCCTTTTATAATATCCAGCCCACCCTTTTCCTAACATCTTCTTTCATCAAACTTCCATTTGATCGTTCACGATCTCTTTATTTATCGATGAAGCCTTAGTTACTCTCTTCGCATCTTTCCAAAACTCCTTATTTCCTATATTGAAACGACCTAATGCATGACCCTTACCTCCAGTCTGCTACCTTATTTGCCTCCGCTATCTTGCGTTTTATTTCTACATTTTCTCTCTTTATCTTTCATACTTCTCTACTCTATTTCTCATCAGCGCTACTTCAAAAGCTCTCTTTTTCTTTTCCACTTCTCTTCAGTCCTTCCTTCAACCATTAAGTTGAAGGTAGAGTAGCTGTATTCTGCCTTAGACAGTTTTTTACTGAAGAAGACCAGAGGTCAGGATGAGCCAGTGACCCCCTGCTCGAGTACAGCAGCATTAGTAACATCGCTGACATTGGTGGGGAGATGAGGAGGGGTCATATGGCACAGAAAAATGGAGAGCAGCTGCCATTGATAGGGTATTCTCTGTGTTGTAGAAGGTCATTTCTTAACGGGAACCCAATTTCAGGTCATTCGGCTTTCTCTTGAGGGAGAAGAGTCAGCAATTGTGACGGTGATTCCCAATAATATTTATTTTTGTCTGACGGTTAAGAGGGTGGAGAAGCTCTGGAAAACGACTACCTCCTCAGGTAGGGGGTGTACTCCTTCCTGAATGATTTAGTGCACCTAGAACGATACTTTGTTGGCGCCAAAGGTACACTTTCCATTCCTGACCCCAAGGCCGTTCTATTGTAGGGGGTCAAGAATAATGTGTAGGTGATTGGGATGTCCCATTTGGAGGGTTCATGTGTGCCTGATAGTACCCTTTTAATAGGTTAAGTGTGGAGAAAACCTTCGATTTTCGCAAGTAGGAGGTAATATTGGTACTTTTTTTGAGGGGAAGGGGTCCAGTTTTGCCTCCATGTTCAGATGTCCGTACCTCTCACTAGGATACAAAGACTATTATTTTATTTTTGCAGGACAATGTATAAATTTGATGATTATGGTCAGATATTTGTATTGTGGCTGTCAATCAATCTAGTGCCAGACGCCTAAATATAATGAAGAATTTGGGCCCCATCAATTTGATATAGTGATAAAAACATGTTTGGCAGGGACAGTGGTTCTTTGGTGAATTTCTTGATTGTATAGTTTTACTAACCGCGTGAGGAGGTGGATGATGGCATCCGTGAGTGCCTTAATGTAGAGAGCAAAGTCAGAGGGGCTGGTTGAAGAGGTATCAATTCGTAGGAACCTGCGTTGACTTTGACTGTGATACTTTGTTGGGGCCAAAGGTACACTTGCCATACCTGACCCCAAGGCCGTTCTATTGTAGGGGGTCAAGAATAATGTGTAGGTGATTGAGGTGTTCCTCTTTGGAAGGTTCATGTGTGCCTGATAGTACCCTTTTAATAGGTTGAGTGTGGAGAAAACCTTCGCTTTCTGCAAGTAGGAGGTAATATTGGTACTTTTTTTGAGGGGAAGGGGTCCAGTTTTGCCTCCATGTTCAGATGTCCGTTCTTCTCACTAGGATGCAAAGACTATTATTTTATTTTTGAATGACGATGTTTAAATTTGATGATCATGGTCAGATATTTGTATTGTGGCTGTCAATCAATCCAGTGCCAGACGCCTAAATCTAATGACGAATTTGGGCCCCATCAATTTGATATAGTGATAAAAAACATGTTTGGCAGGGACAGTGGTACTTTGGTGAATTTCTTGATTGTATAGTTTTACTAACCGCGTGAGGAGGTGAATGACGGCATCCGTGGGTGCCTAAATGTAGAGAGCAAAGTCAGAGGGGCTGGTTGAAGAGGTATCAATTAGTAGGAACCTGCGTTGACTAACCGTCAGTGGGCAGCATCAAACAGGAGGTAGAAATGTGAGACAATATCTGCAATTAAGATTTGCAATGTGACATGAGCATATAGAAGTTTCCAATAATATTTGGCACTACCAGACGATAATGTGAGGGTCTTCTACCTCTGGGTATCACAGATCAGTTGGCAGTTACATGGTGGAGGTCAGCAGGCTTAGATTGACTACCTAGTGTTATAGAGAGTGGCTTAAAGAAGAGGAGAACAGCAATCACTGGTTTCTACCAAAAATTGTCCGTACTTACATCATGTAAAAAGAAAAGACCAGTGATACAGGAGGTCACCACCACAAGTGATAGTCTACTTACAAGTTATTTTGCTACTGACAACAGTTCGCACAATTCTTCGCAGCAGCCATGAATCTGGAGAAGTAGTAACATAAATGTGGCGGATGGGCATCAGTAAGTGACTGAAGATGTTGTTGGTTGGGGCGTCAGCAAGGGGTGGCATATGTGGGTGGTGGGTGGTTTTGTCACCACTCAAGCACATCAGTGGTGGGCATCAATGTCCTAACACATTCCATCCTACAACATTCACCTCAGATTCAGTCGATAGTGGATAGTTGTCCTCTTCGTCAGGTGTATATGGAGGGCTTGAATGTGGTAAAATGGTTGTCCATAAAGGTGTCAACTTTGGTTATCAGATCCTTTAAAGGGAACATATCGACATAGGGGATTGCCACTCATACAGGCTGGATAGGTATCGTACCTAAGGGAAGGAAGATGGTTCACCTCTCAAGGAGAGCCGCTTATGGCAGGTTGCAAACGAGTGATACTGGTCATTTCCTTTTGGCCGAATGATAACTTTTGAGCTTCAATGGTTGTTGAGGTAGCTGGAAAAACTTGGATATACATGCGGCTGGCGATGGCGAAGACTGCTTGAGGATTTATGCTTTGAGGGTGTTGTATGTTATTGGGGTGTCCTCTTGGTCGCATAGCCAATCGAAGATTTCCTGCAAAGTTCCCTTCGAGATCACTGGGGGACATATTCTCTTTTGGTGCTTGAAATATTCACGGTCTTAATGGGAACCTGAACCTCGGTGTGCTGAAAATCTGTGAATGCCTCTGTACTGGCAAAACACTGTATTTTAATGGCTGTGACGTGCATAGGAGAGTCAAGGTCAGAGTGTGGAATTTACAAACAATATGGCACAGCAGTGAGTGGAATAGCGGGAGGGAGCTGGTCACTCCGGGTCAGCAATTGTGCGAGGTTGCTGTTAGGTTATAACAGAGAAACAAGATGAATGGAACTCACTTTATTTCAATAAATAACGAGTTTATGTACAAGCAGTTCCGAACAAGAATATCAAAAAAATTTAAACAAATTAATGCATGGAAAGGCAAGCTTAAACAGAATCTGTTAATAGTGTAGGTGAGAATGAGATATACAAAAAAGGAGAGACGGTTACAGTGTACGAGTGCCTGTGAAACATGTTTGGTACAATATGATAGGCTACTTCCTATTTTTTTTTTTTTTTTTTTTTTTTTTTTTTTTTTTTTTTTTTTTTTTTTGGGGGGGGGGTACTGAGTTTGCGGAGACTCTCTCTATATTTTAGTACTTTATATTGTTGAAGTGTATATACAGATAATTGTCATGGATGTCATTAATGTTAAATTGTGCAGCATACTTTGAATAACGAACGAGACGCATTATCAATAATTTATTGCATCAACATTTTCAATACTTGAATCATGTATACAAAGCTAGTTTTAAGCGTTCGTTGATACTTTAAACGAGAAAAAGCATGATATATATTTACGAGGAATATCAAAATGGGTTTCTTATTTGAAAAACTCCTAGTTACTATGGAGAAAATTATCAATAATAGATTCAGAGAACAATTTAGCATTAAATGATTGCTACTTTGTTACAAAACTATATGATTTTGAAAATCCAAAGAGAAAGCATATATTTCATAATTAGCTAATGCATTGGATTTTAATGGTTTAATGAGAAAAAAAAACAGTGATATCGGAGAATAAAACTATTACTTAATAAAGGCAGTATTAATCTGTTCCTAATAATGTATCCAGTTACCAGTGTAGCAAGTGGGAAAACCAGTTGTTTTTGTTTACATAATAGTTTCCATCATTGACATTAGAAAATACACCACAAGCAAATATATTTTACTTTTAATCTCAAGTCGATAGAGATCTGTTCCAGATAAACAAAATTATAAATAAAACACAAGTTATTATTTTTTTTAAGAAATGAAAACAGGGTAAATTAGTTTTAAATGTTAAAAAATTGGCCGGGAAGAGAAAAGATATTACCTTTACATAATACCATATAGCTGGTGTAGTAATAAATGTACACGTTACTTTTATTTAGAGAAAAGAAAAATAAAATATCCGCATCATCCTGGATATTACAAGAACTAACTTCAGAGTAGAAAAACATAGCAAAATTGATGGACAACAGCAATTCCAGATTCTTGTTAAAAGGAAACTCCACTTGAGCTATCTGGAAATTTAGTGAAGATTTGATATGCCTTTTACGAATAGTAATTTTGAGAAAAGGCATACATTTCTTTGTTATCATGTTACAAAATTGGTAGGTTTCCAATTAACAGATTAATCTCAGAAACGTAGAGCCTTGTGTTTCATAAAGTGAAAAGTGGTAGATATGGGAAAACAATTTATTCTCAGCTTTGATGGAATTCTTGCTTTGGACAAAACATTCAGCAAAGCTATAATTCCTTTCTATAATTTAGATTTTACTTAAAATTACTCCTCGTGTTGAGTCTCAGTCGTAGAGTAAAAAAATGACTGGAAGTAATGTATTGAAAGATATCCTAGGTATAAGAATCTATTATGTAAAGCATATTGAAAATGATCCTCAACTAACACTTTAGTATAAGGCAAGAATGGAAACTGATTCTATTAGAGGATATCCCTATTTGCTATTATGTATATATATATATATATATATATATATATATATATATATATATATATATATATATATATATATATATATATATATATATATATATATATATATGTGTGTGTGTGTGTGTGTGTGTTTGTGTGTGTGTGTGTACGTATCTTCAGTTTTTTATTACGCACAAATCTTATCGGTTAAATAAGTGGTTTTCGATAATGCTTGCACAGGCTAGCATTAAAAAAAATAAAATAAAAATTTAACTCTCAATTCAGATTTGGTGCTGATTAAAACCGCATAATAAAAAGTTACAATGTCCATTTTATTAATTCAATTATAGCAATATATTGCACTATTCTTTTCGCTACATCTAGATTTCACAATATTCCAAAAAATAAACTTTTTTCTCTCGTTTTGTTCAAATTTCCATAACGACATACCAGTTATAGAGCTATATAGCATTCCTTACCATAAGGGTTAAAAAACGAGCTATATCTCACATTTATGGTCAATAGTTTTATCTAAAACATAATAATGAACATAAATGCTTACAAACCGCACAGACATTGGCCACAAAAACTTGAACTAGTTTTTGTAATTCGAATGTTTATCCAAGGAGTTTTTATGGGTGATACGTTCCTGTTATAGACATTATGATAATATGCTTATATAAATACCTTTTCATTCTGTAGAGATTGACCCAATAATAAACCTCGTACAACTACTTTTAGATGGTAGCTGTAAATATTGATACAAAACTTGAGCAATATATTTTTTTTTTTTCAATCCAAGACCACAGGAAATACCGAAACCTTTCGTATGAATTCCAGTAATATAACCTCCTCCTTGCTACCCTAGAGAACAAAATTGAAGATTGCCTTCCACTTTTGTATGGCATGGTATCTTTCTACTGAGTAGGGTTTCTCAAACTCTGTTCCTTAACATGCAGCTCAATTTGCGGATCCCGTTTTCCACCACAAACATAACTTATGTGAGACTTGTTACTTGGTAATGTTCCTGCCGAAGGCTTTACTAACATCAGGTATCAATATAAGTATATTAATATGGACATGAAGAATTCAATAGGTCAATAGTACAACGCCAGTTATCCTCGGTATAAAAATACCGAGTCAATCAGCCTGTATAAAAAGCACCATATGCACAAGAAATATACTAACAAAGATAAATTAGTAGATTTTTCTCTTTGAACGCCAATTTTCACAAAAGGAGATCATTGTTGTTTGCTTATGATATAGACAAAGAATCTTTAATAAGAAACAAATTATCTCACTTGATGTTATATCGTGAATAAAAGCAGCATATTTTTAATTGATTTTAATGTACTCTTCTTGGATGTGTAGGCAAGTTTCATGACATAAATGTTTTTACGTTTTCAGAAGGTTTATCTTATGTTTGATAAGACACTAACAGCCTTTTCTATAATACGAACGGCGGCCGAGATATCACGTAGGAAAGAGAATGTTAAGAATATTAAAATCCTTATCTATGGTCCAGATATCCAGATCTTTAGTCCCATGAAATCCTAAAAAAAATCATACCATAATTCACTAGTCAGATTACAATCGAGTAGGTCACCAAGAACAATAAGAAGTGTCCCAAATCTCGGGCAAATAATAATTATCCATAAATCAAGGACACGGGGATAAGACAGATGCTATTCCGTTCTTTCAATTACATATATTTTCCAATCAGAGAATTACAAAGTCACTTGAGGAATTGTCATAACTTCGACAGATAAATTATCAGTGGTAGCAACAAAAGTCATTAAAAAGTCTATTTCTTTAAATGAATACTGAAGGAATGCTCTTACAGGTATTTGGTTCAAATCTAGGCTCAGGCATTATAGAGAACTACAGCAAAGGGAGACTAATCCAAGTTACGTTATCATGCTAACAAAATACAAGTTCTTAGCTTTAAAAGTAGCACAAAGGAGAATGGACTTTAGCCGTTAGTCATGGTTATTTTCAAGCTGATTCAAGGCGTGGTAGGCTTGGGCGGCGTGATTCATGGGCGCCTTAGGGGGTTCATCCCATCTTGCCTGGGGGGTCGTAGGTGTGGGTACCCTCTTCAAATCTAAGTCAACATCCTCTTTGCTGTAGTCTCCACCCTCCTTGCCTGCAACGACAAAGTTGAAACTAAAAAAATGGTCTAATCATCACTTATCAGATGCCAGGCAACCTGACGTGGTGTCTGGTAAACGACGGGAAAACAGCAGCAGAGTTCAATAACATCACCTCATTTCTTAAGATTTTCTTTTTTACTTGTGACACACTCTCCTGGAACTGTGGTAGGTTCCAAAGAAAAGACTTACTAAAAAATTTACTTTTAATTCAAGCCCCAAATAATATTTGAATGTCAAAACATAATTTACTTTACCTGATAATAAGTAAAAACAAACAAAACCCAAATGTGACTGCTCTGCTGTGTTTCGCTTCGATTACCCATAAACCTGAATTCTCACAAAAGAAAAACAATTAGCAATTACACTACAAAATCAGAACAAAGAAAGCTCGCACATATTATGATAATAGTTGTGCAGTTTCTCATGAAAAAAATAGGAACTGTAATAATATTAATACATAAGAAATACTATAAGAGTAACTACAAATCAAGCACAAAATACCCAAAGGTAGGTCACATATACACAAAATAAGAACTATAGAAAATAACTTTGAAAAACAATACATATGGATAAATATGAATAGTCAAAAACCAAGAGCCAAAATACTGAAAAGGTTACAAATGTATAATCAAAAACTAAGAAAAAAAAATACTCGAAGGTTACATATAAACAAATGAAATCCGAAACAGAGATTTCCATCATCAACACCAATCATACAAAAATACTCTACTTAGGATTTTAAATCCTCAGGCTTGTCTAAGTGACAAGTGTTAATCAGATCTCAGGTCACAGGGGAGGCAATACATATCTAGGTCTCAAACTCCAACCTAGATTCTGTAATTAGAGATATGGTATAATAACAGTTGATACAAACATAAAGTACATAAAACCAAAACCAATCCCCATGGAAAAGAAAAACACATATCCACAGACAAATCATAAGAGAAAAGAGATACCCCGATGCCCAGTCAAGATACACCTTGGCCGCCATTCAACTGGGATTGGATTACAGCGCCTTTCTGAATCCCAACAACAGGATTCAGAGTATCAAGCATTTAGGACATCCTGCACATCCCTCCGTTGGGAAGATGTCCCCCTCGATGACTCCAACACCACCCTCCTCTGTGATATCAGTACTGGTAGACAGCAACCATGGATTCCTGCTCCCATGCGCTGACAGGTGTTTGATTTCATTCACTGCCTTTCACATCCCTCGCGCCATTCTACTACACAGCTACTGAAGACAAAGGTCACTTGGCATGGCATTACTAAGTATGCTAAGGATTGGATCTGGGCCTGTACTTCTAGTCAAACTTCCAAAGTATATCGACACACGGATTCAGGAGTGGGCACCTTTCCTCAACCTCAGCGTCGTTTCACCCATATTCACGTCGACGTTGTACGCCCCCTACCCTTATCACAAGGACATCGTTACCTGTTTACCATCATCGATCGCTCCACTCGTTGGCCTGAAGCCATTCCCATGGAAACTGTAACGTCTGCCTCATGTACAACTGCCTTACTCTCAGGATGGACAGCAAGATTTGGTATCCCCGAGCATATTACTTCTGATAGGGGTACCACTTTTACCTCTCCATTGTGGACATCCTTAGCGAATCTCCTGGGCATCACCCTATATCAGACAACTGCCTACAACCCCGCTGCCAATGGAATGGTTGAACATTTTCATCGCATCCTCAAAGCAGCTATGATGTCCTGCTGTAAGGCCTCCAACTGGTTTACTCACCTTCCCTGGGTCCTCCTGGGACTAAGGAACACGCCTAAAGACACCCTGGACGTTTCAGCAGCTGAAATGGTGTATGGCGACCCGTTGGTAGTCCCTGCCGATTTTTTTCCTTCTGCAACCTCCTTTGACGATCTCCAGCGCATACGTCACGTCGTGGGAAAATTTACTTCATGCCGCCAGACTTACAAGCCCCCAGCGAAGCATCACATACTGAGAGACTTTCTCTCTGTAACGCACGTCTTCCTACGTAACGACACTAGCAAGCCTCCACAAACAACCCCTTACACAGGCCCTTTCCTTGTGATCCAACGCAATTTGAAAGCGTCCCTACTAAACATTCGTCACAAAGAAGGCTGGGTGCTCATTGATCATCTAAAACCTGCTTATCTCCTGCCAGATGACCCACCTAAAGTTCACCTCTCTAGATAAGGACACCCTATTCAACATGTACAGAAGGGCATTTTTAGGGGGGGAGCCATGTACCACCCGTGTGTTACACGAGCGTACATAATAAACGACATACCTCTTTTTTGTGATCCTTTGTATCCTCGCTCTCCCCTCACACTGACAGCAACTTCTTTTTACTTGTCTGCATATTTCATTGTTAACTGTTAACAGAACAGGTTGCTGGTTTGACAAGAAGTATTATTTCTGTAGTTTGTGTCTATATATACTCGAGGTATCGTAATAAAGTTACTCAGTTGCTTTCATCTTGCCTTTGAGTCACAACCTACTCTTGGCCTGTCACACAATTCGGACATATTATTTAACAATATATATATATATATATATATATATATATATATATATATATATATATATATATATATATATATATATATATATATATGTATATATATATGCACATATATATATATATATATATATATATATATATATATATATATATATATATATATATATATATATGTATATATATATATATATATATATATATATATATATATATATATATATATATATATATATATATGCATATATATATTATTTCATTTAAGAGTAAAAGAAATGAATATTTTTAATATTAGATATTATTTATTTTTCCTTTTAATTGATGATTATACAATAATAGCGAATATATCCTTAATAACCTCGTTATGCATAAATTATCAAATGAGAAAATTATGGAAGTCAGGTGCATAACTTTATATTTTAGGAAATTACACACCTCTAACAGGAAAACTACTGGAGTATTGGCTTGATAACAGGAAAACAAAAACACAAAGACTCTTCAATAAAAATGTTTATCAAATTGTTTCAAACAGATTTAACAGTATTAAATATTTCATCCCATAAAATTTTGAAAGTAGAGGAACATGCAAATGTTTATCCAGACGAGTTATACATTAATTTTATACTTAAAACAGCATGAAGAAAATAGTTGGATGCAGAAAGATTAATGGACCAAGGACACTACAGCTTCTTGTGTGGAGTAATGATGTTACAAGGGAACAGAAATCCATATAAAAAAACAAAAGCACGATCATTTCCAAATATTCAATCCCTTTTCTTATTCTTTTTTCTATATATTTGTAGAAAACAATAATAAATAAAGACATCATTAATTCCTGAAATCATCCCCAGGAAATGAGCGTGTCCTAATAGAACCTTGCAAAATTCTCTGCTTCATACACCTACGCAATTGTCTGGTCAGCAGTACGTGACCCTGCTATGATCTAATTCAATGCCACCCTCGTTTGTAATAACATTCTTTGATAATACTAGAAATATTTTCATTTTGATTTTTCCATACATCTGAATCCATTTTAAATTATAATTAGTTTTCTCCAACACATATGCCTTTTTTTATTGTTTTATTATCGTTCTTCTAAATATTTTCTCTACAATTTTACAATGTAGTCCATTAATTTTCACCATATTTTCTTTTTCTCCGAAAATAAAGATGGCTAAGCCATTGCTGCATGTTCCAAAGCTAGCTCAAACGTCTTTTTCTTTTTTTATTCTCTAGACTTAATGTGACTCTTTCTGCTCTCACTATTTTAGGACACAACTCATTTTTACTCCTCTGGCCAAATGCGTATTAAACTAATAAGTTCCCATCATCCATAATGCAAAAATTCAATCTTATTTCATCTTCTTGGCTTTGATTTGCTAGTTAAATTTCTTTTTCTAATTTACCCTTATACTTTATTTATATTCTTAAAAACACTATGTTTTCTACCTGAATACTTA
>NC_090738.1:81449181-81456681 GCF_036898095.1 Palaemon carinicauda
ACGAGCTTTGTCAAATGTATTAATGCAACATACACCTCCTTACCTTTTGCTAAATATTTCTTGCATATCTGCCTACCTGCCAAAAAAGCTGATCCACACCTCATCTAAAATACCCTGTTTATCTATAATTGCATCATCAGTTTTATCCTTAATCCTATTAATTTGCACTCTACCATGCACTTTTCCAACACCACACTTAACAAACTGTTACCCCTTGAATAATAACACCTATTAACATCTCCATAACCTTTGTATAGTCGAGCAGTACACGTACATACTCAGTACAATGGTACCTTTGACAAAATAAAACATAAATTAAGCAATCTCACCAACCATTCAAGTAAAGTCACACACTCTTCCTTTAACACAGCAGCCGCCTCACAGTCTATGCCATGTGCCATTCCTGTTCTCGTTTTTTCTAGTGCTCTCTTCACTTGCTCTGTTGTAATATCACTCTCTTTCTCATCTCCCCTTAGTGGCACCTTAACACTTGGAACGACAATTATATCTGCCTCCGTATTACCCTCAACAATCAGTAGCCTCTTAGAATATCCAGCCCACCCTTTTCCTAATATCTTCTTCTTTCATCAAACTTTCATTTGATCTTTCACGATCTCTTTATTTTTCGATGAAGCCTTAGTTACTCTCTTCGCATCTTTCCAAAACTCCTTATTTTCTTTATTGAAACGACCTAATGCACGACTCTTACCTCCAGTCTGCTACATTATTTGCCTCAGCTATCTTGCGTTTCATTTCTACATTTTCTCTCTTCATCTTTCATACTTCTCTACTCTATTTCTCAACAGCGCTACTTCAAAAGCTCTCTTTTTCTTTTCCACTTTTCTTCAGTCCTTCCTTCAACCATTCACTAACCTTCTTTATGATGCCTTCACCAATTCAGTTGTCACACGCACCGTTCAAAATCCAATAGAAATTTTTTTTGACTAACTTTCACGCCTCCTCTAAATCACAGTTTCTCTCACTTTCGCTCAGTCATATGCAACTTCTAAACTTTAATGATATTCACTTTCTACCTCGGGGTTTTTTACCTCTTCAATCTTCACTATTTCTCTTTTATACCACCCCCCACCCCTCTCTCTCCCATTATCCTTTGCCACAACTAATTTTCCTTTCAACCAAAATAACATCAGACATATAATTAGCTCTACCACTAAACACGAGTAAATTTCTCTATCTTCCAAACATCCTTCCTGTAATCAACATATAATCATTATTGCCATTTCTACTACTCTTCCGTTTACCTCTCTCATCTCTGTTTACCTGTTATTTTCATTCCTACAACTTATCTCCTACTCTTGCTCAACAAACATATCTAGCAGTCTATCACCAGTGTCATTTTAACCTTGTACGCCTATCTGGCATTTAAGTCACATACCACAGCTACTTAATTCCTTCTATTCAGCTCATCTACACACCTCAATTAATAAGAAAATTATTTCCTCTCTTCTTCACTTTTCTCAGAACCTGGCCCATACACACCAACAAAAGTCCAACTTTCTCTACCAAACTAAACCCTTACACACATTAACCAAGATAAAACCGCCTCCCATTACACTACCTTACCTGTCATCCAGTCTCTCAGCAATAGACACCTTTCAATCTCAGATACTCTACATGTCACTTTGCCAAAAATCACTTCACCCTTCACATCAATCTTCGTCTCACACTAGGCAAATATATACATCCTTTTATTTCAAAACATACATATAATCCTACATCTATTAATCAGTATATATATATATATATATATTATATATATATATATATATATATATATATATATATATATATATATATGTATATGTATATATATATATATATATATATATATATATATATATATATATATATATGTATATATATAGGTATATATACATATATATATATACATATATATATATATATATATATATATATATATATATATATATATATATATATAAAAATATATATATATATATATATATATATATTATATATATATATATATATATATATATTGTATATATATATATATATATATATATTTATATACATATGTATATATATGTATATATATATATATATATATATATAAATATATATATATATATATATATATATATATATATATATATATATATATATATATATATATATATATATATATATATATATATATATATATATATATATGCGTGTGTGTATGTGTTTATGTATGTATGTATGTGTGTGCGTGTGTGTACGTGTGTATGTTTGTGGGTGTGCGTATAAACACGTGTGTGTGAATATAAACACTTATCTTTCTCTCTCTCCTTCTCTCTCTCTCTCTCTCTCTCTCTCTCTCCTCTCTCTCTCTCTCTCTCTACATGTTTTTCAGTACTGTGTAAATTTTAAGTAGTCTCTATAATTTCGGCGTTGCAAAATGTAGGGCTTTTTCAAGTTTAGAAGCTCCACTTCATGAGCAGAATGAAAAACTATAAATACAAACGCAGATATACACGCACACAAGAATACATTGTGTACAGCAACTCATGAAACATATTTTTCTCATGTTTTCCTGTGGTTTAGCGAACCCAATGAAATTAAAAGAAAATCGTTCAATATCTGAGTAACACGAAACTTCGTTCTCTTTCATGCACTTCAGTGGGATCATATGTCGTTTATTGAACAATTCCTCAAAACTGCTTTTCTCACTTTTTTATTCTTATAAAATGGAGATATATAACTCCTCCTGGAACAAATGTTCTTAGCATTTGAATAAGAATAATATGTAATATAAAGATAGAGTTAAAATCATTTTATTTCCAGTCTTTTACAGGTATTCTAGGACAGCGATGGTGAGAGTCATCGAAGTGAATATTAGCTATAAAAAAAATATCACCGGAAATATGATCTGATTTGGGATGATTTGAGAAGATTAGAAGGGTCTTACAGTCTGGAAATGAATGGTGTTTATAAATTGATAGTGATTATGATGTGTATATAACTTTACATGTCTAAAAAAGGAAAGTAATTTGGAGCAATATCCATAATAGCAATTATAAAACAAAGCAAGGGGTCTGTCTTGTAAAGAAGATGAATTTAACTACTTATGTACTTGATAAAAAAAAAAAAATTTGAGCCAAAAACAGATGTTATAGTACTTAGAGACGAAACGTAATGATTTAAATCATATATTTCCTTAGGCTCGTGGTCATCGTAGCAAAACACTTTTACATTTGTTTATCGTCATGATATAAATACTAACTAATTTTATGACTAGTTGAACAAAATCTAAGGCAAGTGCGCAATGATAGAGATTTTTCGTGTCTCCTACACATAGTTCATGAAAATTGTATGTATAATTTCTCATTCTAAAATCCTCTCCTAGATTGAAGATATTACATTTCTGGAGAATGCAGTAACTGCACTAACCCTTTCAAAAGACTGCCATTAAAATAATTACTATGAGAATGAGTCATTTGGAAATTCATTTCTCGAAATGGATGTTGCAGATAAGTATGATAAAAAAGGAATTGTTATGATGCTTTGATGTTTTTGTCGTACAACTTGAAATTAATCAGTTCTTTAAATTGAAATTTATAGATAGAAAATAACATCTAGGATTTGGTGGTTTAAGATTCAACCTAAAGGACGAAAAATTAATTCAGCTTAATAAGAATTTTATATTCGAATTAAATCTCTAATAACCATTTGCATGTTGTTGAAAAATAAAGGATACTTAGAAATAATAATGTTAAAATTATCATTTAATGTAAAACACTTTAAGGATTTTAACAGTTGAAGCCAAACGATGAGCTAGAAATTCGTCTTAAAAGTAAGTATAACATTCTAACTAAATCTAGAATAATTGTTTTCATATCAATAAGAAATAAGAAATATGTTAAAATCCTAATATTAAAATTCTGATTTAGTATGCATGTCATATAAGTACCAGTTGTCTGAAAAGATTAAAAAACTCTTTCGCGTGACCCAACAATATCTGGATCACGTGATTCCAGAGGACTGAATCCATCATTGCCAGTGTCCTCTTGCTTAAATGGAGATTGGTATTCTGATTTTCTCTTATCACTCATAACAAAAGAGCTCTCATGCAAAACCTAAGATTTTGTTACCAGTTAAGTATTCCGAGGAAATGTTTGGAGGAGAACCAGACAAAACTTCGAAAGTATGGGTTTTGTGTGTTTATATATTTTTCGTCTATTTGAATCTTTAACTTTTGTTTAATTTACCTTTAATTAATGTTGAAGTAATGGTTTACGATACGAATGCAGTTAATTACCTATAGTAGAATATTGAGTAGTAAATGACTAATATGAAGGGAAAAGAAAAATTCCAGTATTATGTCATATGTGAAATTTGTTTTATAAACTGAGGATCGAAATCAATTAATTCATATATTCAGCTACACAGTTCTTTTATATTGGAAAATGACGATTACTCCATTATTCTATTGTGAAACTTTGAAATATGACTCGTATCTTTTATTCAACGATACCGAAAAAATAAAAATCACGTATGATTACAACTACATTTGAAATATCAATGATTTCTTTTAATCATATACGTTTTTGTATATAAAAAATAATTCTCAGTTTGCTACAGATGATTCTATAAATTTATAGCGAGAAGTAATCAAATACAAATAAAATCTTTAGTTTTTGGCAGAGGATGGCAGTTCATATTTATATGATAAATCTTTGAAATCCAGAGGTCATGTTAACTTACCATTTAATCCTCTGTCCCCCATTTGAAAGGGTTTTACTGTTTGATTTATTGGTGACGTTTTTTCTTATTGTAAAATATTATTAATATATATTCGACATAAATAAAGGGAAAAAAAAACATACAAGATAGTTTTAACCTATATGAATGTTTATAATAAGCAAGAAAAATTTTTTATAAATAGGACTTCCCGTAAATATCAGAGAGTTTATGTTTCGGTTGTCAGGGCATAGAAAATAGCCTTCAGGAAGTGGTACGCTTACCAAACAAACCAGCAGAGAGAGAGAGAGAGAGGAGAGAGAGAGAGAGAGAGAGAGGAGAGAGAGAGAGAGAGGAGGAGAGAGAGAGAGAGAGAGAGAGAGAATATATCCAATTATACTACCATATTTTTTTTTACATAAGTTCCACTAACATGGTCTGAGCCATGTTCTCAATCTTCGTCTTTGACTTTTAAGTATTTACAAGCTTTGTTAAGGATCAGCAAGAGACAGTTCACTACGTTCTGAATTAATAACCATGGCAAAGGAATCCGAAGAATATCTAAAGGAGAAAAAGGTAACCCGATTCAATTTGTGGGCTACATTTCAAGCTGTCTTTAGGTTCGCTTATTCGAGGACGGGTTTTTGCAAGTTATAATTTCTGTAGTCCATTTCTTTTGATATTTACTTAAGTAAGTTTTAATTCTTTTAGTACGACGCTGACGTTAATTTTCAAAAAGTGTTTTCATTGGAAAAACTTATTGTTTTTTAATAGGTGTATTTTGTGACAACTTCGTCATTTTAGGTTTTTAATTCCATACCGTCGTCATTTAAGATAAGATTTGTCTGACACTCCCAGTTATGCGGCAGTTTATAACGGATTATTTGATTAAATATAACAAAGACATAAGTCTTCCCGTGTTTATATATATCGTTTGGGGAAAAAATTATATAAAAAATTCAAGAAGGAATAATATTATTATTATATCTATCTTCGCGTGACAAGGAATGATATTCAACTGTGATAAAGATTTTATTACCAATAAAGAACTGAAGATAGGAGCAAAACTGTTACTAGCTCAATTCCTCGTTATTCCAAGGCAAATTGGGGTCTCTGAAATTATATTCTGTATTACCAACACCACCACCACCACCAAAAAAAAAAAAAAAAAAAAAAAAAAAAAAAAAAAAAAAAATTATCAAAAAGGGCAAAGGAAATATAAGTGTTCCTTTTCAACTTTAGCCTTTGTGACCATATCTCTATGAAATGACATTTTCCTGTCAGAAGAAAAAATCGAACTTTGTTGGCATCCTCTTGAGTTTGGTCCTTCATTGCTACTTAAGTATTCTCAACGACTTAATAAGAGCACGAAAGCTCTGTGTCCTAGTGCTTATGTCCCCTTCCGTAACCGGAATATCTTACTCTGGGGATATCTTCGCTTGCATACTAATGAACACATTAGGACGAGGCTGATAATCGACTTTGACCTTCCAGGGTGTCAGGGTACAAGTTATTTAAGTGTGTCTTGCTCTAGTTTTCTTTTTTGAATACCTAACAATATGGGCTCATGTTATCTTGGATTTTTTGGTCCTTATTTGGGAACAATTTCAACTATTAACGCTTGCCGCCTAAGGTTTGGTGCAATATAAAGAATTTTTATTTTAGGCGAGGTGGCGTGAATTTTTGTATCCAGAGCCTAATTTGGGAATAATTCCAACTATTAACATTTGTCAGCTAGGATTCGGTGGAATATAGAGAAACGTTAAGTTTTGGGCAATAAGATGACGTAAAATCTTGGATTCAGAGTCTAATTTGGGAAGAATTTTAACTATTAACATTCAGGGGTAGGATTTGCTACAATGTTAAGAAACGTTTGAACAAAGTCTATGGAATACATGTATTCTCTAGGTCTTGTGTATGACTTTGATAAGAGGATGACGTAAATGATGTGATAATATCTTTATCATAGATCATCATAAGGGATGAAATAAAATTACATATTACTTGTGCTGTTGAAAAAATAATTTCAGATATGATAGGATATTACAATTATTTTAAGGTAAAATAGTCATATGATCAAATTGATTATATGGTGTGTTTTAAATATACCACCACCAACAAACACAACAACAACAACAACCACAACAACAACAATAACAACAACAACAGCTCCAGTGGTTTCTAGTCCACAACAGGGAAAAAACCTCAGGCCTGTACATTCATGTTGGGGGTTTGGCCAAGATTCCATGACCACGGTGGCTATTGCAGATTGGTGATGGTGGGGTATTTTCGCCTGACTGCTAACATCAAACCAACCTAGTAGGAGTGGCCCTGACTAGTACAGCTTTGCTGATCAGAGCCATAAAGTAAAAAAAAATCGAATATTAAGAAAAAAAATGAAAAGAAAACCGAGGTTATTATCATATCAATTACGTATTTAGAGATATGTGCATGTACTCCCAGTCGTTAGTAGAAGTAATAGCATACATACAATAGATGTACACGTTGAAAGTTGACGTATATGCATCTCTAAGATGGATCCAATTCCCGTTAGCCTAAAAACTGGTAAGGAAATTGAGGTATGAATCATGCGTCGAATATCAGATTTCGATTAAATTTCTCGCTGATTCGGAGATTATCGAACTTCCATTCGAGTTTTTCTTCCAGACGATAATAATTTTTACCTCTCTCTCTCTCTCTCTCTCTCTCTCTCCTCTCTCTCTCTCTCTCTCTCTCTCTCTCTCTCTCTCTCTCTCTCTAACTTTACAACCAATTTATTGATGTTTTTTTTTT
>NC_090738.1:81489181-81501681 GCF_036898095.1 Palaemon carinicauda
ACACAGTTCTTTTATAATGACAAATGACATTTGATCCATTATTCGAAAGTGAAACTTTGAAATATGACTTTCATCTTTTATTCAACAATACCAAACACAAAATCACGTATGATTGCAACTAGCTTGGAAAGTGCCAATGGTTTCTTTTAATCATATACGTTATTGTATTGAAAAAAAAAATAATTCTTAATTTGCTAAAGCAGATTCTATGAATTTATAGCGAGAACTAATCAAATACAAATGAAACTTTTATTCAAGATCACCAGAGAGCATTTAATATTTATATGATAAGTCTTTGAATTCAAGCGGTCTGGTCAACATATCATTAATCCTTTGTGAGGCATTTAAAAAGGTTTCACTGTTTGATTTAGAGGTCAAGTTTCTGTTGAATTTAAAGTATTATTAATATTGATTCAACATAAAAATAGAGAAACAAATAATGTTCATACAACAAGATCATTAAACCTTGAAGTTTTATAATAAACAAAAATTATGAGTTATATTTTTCGTAAAAATAAGAATGTTTATGTATAAATTATTAGGACATTGAGAATAGCCTTCACGAAGATGTAAGGCCTACCAATCAAACCAGCATACGATGAGAGAGAGAGAGAGAGAGAGAGAGAGAGAGAGAGAGAGAGAGAGAGAGAGAGAGAGAGAGAGAGAGAGAGACATAGTCCAGCCATACTACCATATTACATTGACCTTTCTTCCACTATTAATCTTTATTCGGAGCCATGTTCTCGATCTTCTTCTTTGTCTTTTTAAGTATTTAAAAGCTTTGTCTGGGTTAGGCTTAACATAGTTCACTACCTTTTGAGTTATGTATCATGTCAAAGGAATCCAGAGAATATTTACTGTTGTACAAGGCTATACGATTCATATAGCGGTTTACATTTTAAGATTGGTAGGCTTATTTAACTTGAAAAGATATCGAGATAAAAGCAATACTATTACTATTTTCAATAATCAATATTCCAAGTCAAATTAAGTTTTTGAAAGTTAGATAATCTATAATTGCAAACACACTCACACACACACACACATATATGTATATATATATATATATATATATATATATATATATATATATATATATATATGTATATACATATATATATATATATATATATATATATATATATGTATATATATATATATATATATATATATATATATATATATATATATATATATATATATATATATATATATATATATATATGCAGTATATACATGACCAAAATATAAAGGAAATCTAATTATTCCTCCTCATCTTTTGCAATTGTGACCATATCTGTAATAAATGACATTTCCCTGTCAACAAAACCGAACTCTTTTTAGCATCCTCTTGCGTTTGGTCTTTCATTGCTACTAAAGTATTCTCAACGACTTAATAAGAGCCTAAAAGCTCTTTTTCCTAGTACTTATGTTCCATTCCGTAACCAGAATATCTTACTCTGGGGATATCGTCACTTGCATACTAATGAACGCATTAGGACGAGGCCTGACAATCGACTTTGACCTTCCAGGGTGTCAGGGTACTAGCTATGGACAGCGTGTTTAGATACAGTTTTCATTCTTCATTATAGAGTTATATTGACCTACGCTATCCAGGGACTCTATGCCTCTTTTGGGAACAATATTTACTATTAACGTTTGCCGGCTAAGATTTGGTGTAATATAAAGAAATGTTTGATTTTTGATAAGAATTGACGTAGATTCTTGGAGCCAGAGCCTAATTTGAGAACAATTTCAACTATTAACACCTCTAAGCTAAGATTTGGTGTTATATAGAGAAATATTAGATTTTTGGGCAAGAAAATGGTGTAAAATATTCGATTCAGACCCTAATTTGAAAATAATTTGAACTATTAAAACTTTATGGGTAGGATTTGGTACAACGTTGAGAAACCTTTGACCAAAGTGTATGGAATACATTTATTCATTAGATCTTCATTTTGGTGTTCAGTAAGGAGAGGACGTAAATGATGCGAAAATATTTTCATCATAGATCATCATAAGAGATGAAATAAGATAATAACTATTACTTGAGCCACATTAAAAAAATAATTTGAGTTATGATAGGATATCACAATTATTTTAAGGTTAGAAAGTCATATGATCAAATTGGTTTTATAATGAGTTTTTAACATACCAACGACAACAACAACGATAAAAACAAATCTAAAAAAGGAAAAAAACTTCAGGCATGTTCATTGATGTTGGGGGTTGGGTTAGTTTTCATCACCACGCTGGCAATTACGGATTGGTCATGGTAGGAGATTATCGTCTGATTGATAACAGCTAACCAACTTAGTATGAGTGACCCTATTATTTCAGATTTGCTGATTATAGCCATACACAAACTTAATGTAATAATCGAATATAAAAAAAAGAAAATTTGAAAAGGAAAACCGAGGTATATATATATATATATATATATATATATATATATATATATATATATATATATATATATATACATAAATACATAAATATATATTTATATATATATATATATATATATATATATATATATATATATATATATATATATATATATATATACATATATATATATATATATATATATATATATATATATATATATATATATATATATATATATATATATATGTATATATATAAATATATATATATATATATATATATATATATATATATATATATATATATATATATATATATATATATATATATATATATATATGCAAACAAACACAATCAAATAGTTATGCTGATATATACATGGATGAAAGCTTCTAATTTACAAATGGATGAATTGTATGAATAGCCTTCCTTAGTGCAAGTAATTTCTAGATACTTCTCGGATCATTGCGATTTTAGTAACTAATTAGATTTATTTTTAGGTTGATTATACAAATATAAGTTATTATCACTCAATAATAAATGATATAAAAAAAAATGTAGAAAAAACCCATTATATGCAATGATCAACGTCTAAAATCAAAGTTTTTGATTTTAATATTCGTCTGTGTGATTTAACATTGACTATCACCATTCGTAGGTAACTTTTTTTCCCAGTGTAGAGGAATGAAAAAATAATACGATCTTGAAAAGAGGAAAAAAATATATTGTTTTAATCCAGTGGTATTTCAGCCATTTTTAAATGCTAAGAATATGCAAAATACAATGAAATATAAAATTATAACCAGAACCAGTGGAAATTTTTATCGATTTCATTAGTGTAGCAGGCATGCAAAAAAAACAAAACAAAAAACACTTCTGCATTCATCTTCTTTATACGATAAGCAGCTACCCCCTTACACACACAATTATTCATATCTTATTTCCCGTCAAGAAAAAACCTAAGAATTAATTGGTCGAGGATGTGGTGGAGGTGAGGTCTTTACCATATATCTCATTCGTGCCTAGAATATTAAATATGGCCGAATGGCTGCGTGATGGAGGCTGATCTTCAATATCCAATATTCATTCACGTATGTATATATATATATGTATATATATATATATATATATATATATATATATATATATATATATATATATATATATATATATACATATATGTATGTATATATATATATATATATATATATATATATATATATATATATATACAGTACATATGAGTTTCTTTCCCATATATCTCATTCGTGCCTAGAATATTAAATATGGCCGAATGGCAGCGTGATGTGTGTATATATATATATATATATATATATATATATATATATATATATATATATATATATATATATATATATATATATATATATATATATATATATATATATATATATATACAGTACATATGAGTTTCGAATATAAACTATACAGTATGGTCAACTAAAGTAGAGGCATTCAATGATAACTGAATGTTTAATCGATGAGATATAAACGAAAAATATTAAAGCAGTAACTAGGAGTAAGGATATTAAAGATATCGTTTGACGTAGAATAAGGGAAATTTTCAGAACTCTGGTAAGTTCATTGATATGAATATGTACATGAAGACAATATAATTCTCGGATTAAAACGTTAGTTAGGGATCTGTATTACATATAACTATCAAAAAAAAAAAAAAAAAAAAAAATGAGGATTCAGAGCAATTTGGCACTTTAACATGATTTTGTAGTGGCAACATATATCATATACCGATTTAGTTTATTTCTCCACTGAGAAGCAAATGTCGAAATCACGACAAAATATTCATTTATAATGAACATGAATCTCTCTCAGTGCTTTATCACGTATAATAAATATTTTTTTTTTCTCTTTTTTGTCAAAACCTTTACGCACTGTTCTTTATTTTTCGTATGCATTGTTGTTTGTTTTATGTGTATTTGAATTATGACTTTTTTTTGCAATATATATATTTATTTTAGTATTATTTTAATAATAATTCATCTACATTTTCCGAAAATAAATATGTACAACGACTTCAGTTTCATTGCTTGTTGTTCTTAAAGGATTATTGGCAATTATCTTGATTCATTTATTTCGATGAGATAACGTGTTCCTCAGAGGTAATTGATTTTTTCTTATGATCGAATACTTTTTTTCTATTCTTGTTTAAATTACTTTTAAATCCCGGAGATTTACTGATGAATTTTACTAATATTCGAATAATATTTCAGAACTAGTCATGACAAAGTAAAGTAATGGTCAAGTACTAAAGGATTTTTTGGTACCTATATATATATATATATATATATATATATATATATATATATATATATATATATATATATATATATATATATATGTATATATACATATATATATATATATATATATATAAATATATATATATATATATATATATATATATATATATATATATATATATATATACATAAATATATATGTATATATATATATATATATATATATATATATATATATATATATATATATATATATATGTATATATATATATATATATATATATATATATATATATATATGTATATATATATATATATATATATATATATATATATATATATATATATATATATATATGTGTGTGTGTGTGTGTGTGTGTGTATGTGTAAAGTGAAACTCATATAAAAAAGGATTTATTAAAAAAAGGATCAATAAAGAAATTTAATTATCACATAAAACACTGAAAAAATAATCTCAAAAGAGTTTTTATTTAGCTATAGAAATAGAAATATAATCCGTGTTACGAAAAAGGAGGGAGAAAGAGAAATCAAAGTTCTCCACTGATGGAATCTGCAGAAAAAAAAGATCGTTTCCCCTACAAGTGGAGCGAGATATTCGAGCGACAAAAGCAAACTTCCTCAGTTTCGATATTGCATCCTAAACAGCTTAGAAATAGTTGCTGAGGGAGACATCACGAGAGAGAAGGAATCTCTCTCTCTCTCTCTCTCTCTCTCTCTCTCTCTCTCTCTCTCTCTCTCTCTCTCTCAGAGATAGCTTTTTTCAATGAATTAATCAACTAGAACCTAGGCCTTCCTCTTGCACCTCTCCCATCAGCTGTTATACTTAACACTTTCTTCAGCAGACATTCCTCTTCCATTCTCTCTACATGGCCAAACCATCTATGCACGTTTATTTCAAATCCTGGGACTAATTACTTTTTTAGAGCCATTTTCACCCTCCTACTTTGTTCCTAATCGAGGTGCACTGGTTATACTCCCCAGACTCTTCATTTCCAAGACATTCAAATCATGTCTTTTCATCACTTTCATTCACTTCAACTCTGATCCATACAACACAGTTGGTACAATAGCTTCCTCATACATAACTCTCTTTCCATTTATTTCTAACCCTCTATTCTTTACCATTAGATTATTGAAATTATTATTACTATTGAAATTATAATTGTTTTTAAAACACTTATTAGTATTAAAATTACTATTATTATTATTATTATTATTATTATTATTATTATTATCACAAATATTAGGCCGTTTTTCATAAACACCAAATCAGTGTAGCTTATTAATTACAAGATTAAGATTTTCTCTTTATTTTTACCGTTTTCATCCTTGCATTACCCCCATTTGTCCCAACACTTTATATTCTTCATTCACTCCATGACGTACATCTACTCCACCGTTTGCAGCAACAACAGACCGCAAATACTTAAACTGATATATTCCCTTAAGTAACTCTCCAATCAACACGACATTTAACCTAGCACCACCCTCCCTTTTCGTACATCTCATAGGCATACACTTCCAATTTCAACTCTCAACATCTTTTGTCACACACCATCCCTATCTCTTTCACTAATTGACCCAGCTTCTCCGAGTTTGTAACCAATCCTCAAACAACAACCCATTCATCTCAAAACCACGATCACTATCCTCTAACAATTTCAATCCTCAACCAAGCACTTGAGAAATCCTTTCTTACAAATCCATCAACAAATTGAAAATCCATGGTGATATCAAATATCCGTGTCTCAAATCCATCAATAAATTTAACAACCATGGTCATATAATATATCTCTGTCTCAGCCTCACTCTCACTGGAAACCACTCACTCACTTCCTTCACTATCCTAACACACGCTTTAATGTCTATTTATTAATGATTCATTGCTTGCAAAAAACTTCCACTAAAATTATCTAACCTTATCTCATTTAATTTCAGTCCCCTATCAACTCTATCACGAGCTTTCTCAAATGTATTAATGCAACATACACCTCCTTACCTTTTGCTAAATATTTCTTGCATGTCTGCCTACCTGCTAAAAAAGCTGATCCATACCTCCTCTAAAATACCCCTGTATATCTATGATTGCATCATCAGTTTTATCCTTAATCCTATTAATTTGCACTCTACCATGCATTTTTCCAACACCACACTTAACAAACATTACCCCTTGAATAATAACACCTATGGACATCTCCATAAACTTTGTATAGTCGAACAGTACACGTACATACTTAGTACAATGGTACCTTTGACAAAATAAAACATAAATTAAACAATCTCACTAACCATTCAAGTAAAGTCACACACTCTTCCTTTAACACAGCAGCCGCCTCATAGTCCATGCCATGTGCCATTCCTGTTCTCGTTTTTTCTAGTGCTCTCTTCACTTGCTCTCTTGTAATATAACTCTCTTTCTCATCTCCCCTTAGTGGCACATCAACACTTGAAACGACAATTATATCTGCCTCCGTATTACCCTCAACAATGAGTAGCCTCTTAAAATATCCAGCCCACCCTTTTCCTAATATCTTCTTCTTTCATCAAACTTCTATTTGATCTTTCACGATCTCTTTATTTTTCGATGAAGCCTTAGTTACTCTCTTCGCATCTTTCCAAAACTCCTTATTTTCTTTATTGAATCGACCTAATGCATGACCCTTACCTCTAGTCTGCTACATTATTTGCCTCAGCTATCTTGCGTTTCATTTCTACATTTTCTCTTTTTATCTTTCATACTTCTCTACTCTATTTCTCAACAGCGCTACTTCAAAAGATCTCTTTTTCTTTTCCACTTTTCTTCAGTCCTTCCTTCAACCATTCACTAACCTTCTTTATGATGCCTTCACCAATTCAGTTGTCACACGCACCGTTCATAATCCCATAAATTTTTTTTTGACTAACTTTCACGCCTCCTCTAAATCACAGTTTCTCTCACTTTCGCTCAGTCATATGCAACTTCTAAACTTTAATGATATTCACTTTCTACCTCGGGGTTTTTTACCTCTTCAAGCTTCACTATTTCTATTTTATACTCCCCCCCCCCCCTTTCCCATTATCCTTTGCCTCAACTAATTTTCCTTTCAACCAAAATAATATTAGACATATAATTAGCCCTACAACTAAACACGAGCAAATTTCCCTATCTTCCAAACATCCTTCCTGTTATCAACATATAATCATTAATGCCATTTCTACTACTCTTCCGTTTACCTCTCTCATCTCTGTTTACCTGTTATTTTCTTTCCAACAACTTATCTCCTACTCTTGCTCAACAAACATATCTAGCAGTCTATCACCAGTCTCATTTTAACCTTGTACGCCCTATCTGGCATTCAAGTCACCAATCACAGCTACTCAATTCCTTCTATTCAGCTCATCTACACACCTCAATGAATTAGAAAATTATTTCCTCTCTTCTTCACTTTTCTCAGAACCTGGCCCATACACACCAACAAAAGTCCAACTTTCTCTACCAAACTAAACCCTTACACACATTAACCAAGATAAAACCGCCTCCCATTACACTACCTTACCTGTCATCCAGTCTCTCAGCAATAGACACCTTTCAATCTCAGATACTCTACATGTCACTTTGCCAAAAATCACTTCACCCTTCACATATATCTTCGTCTCACACTAGGCAAAAATATACATCCTTTTATTCCAAAACATACATATAATCCTACATCTATTAATCAGTATATTCATAATATATATATATATATATATATATATATATATATATATATATATATATATATATATATATATATATATATATATATATATATATATATATAGGTATATATATAGTTGTCCAGACTCTTGTAAGCCAGTGTATTATAGAAGATATGTTGATGACACCTTTGTGTTATTTAAACAACCATGGCATAGTGAGATGTTTTTAAGCCATATAAATACTCAGCACCAAAATATGAAGTTCACTATGGAAAAAGAAAACAACAACTCTCTACCTTTTTTAGACATTAACGTAAGCAGAGACAATGGTGAATTTATAACATCTGTGTATCGGAAAAAGACATACACTGGACTTGCCAACAATTTTTATAGTTCTTGTTTTTTAAATTTTAAACTAAATGCTATATACACACTTGTTTATAGGGCTCTGCGTTATTCCTCGAGTTGGTCACTCTTTCATAAGGAGATTTTATTTTTGGTTAATTTTTTCAAGCAAAACTCTTACCCTGAAAATATGGTTTACAAGGTTATTAACAAGCTCCTCTCACGTCATTTCTCCACTCTAGTACCATCCTATAATGTAAAAAAGAAAAATATTTTCGCTACAATTCCTTACCAGTCTGACAACAAGTTTTCCATCAAACTTAAACAAATAATAGAAAAAGAGTTCGGCTGCCTTAACATCCAACTAATCCCAATCAATCCACTCAAAATTAATGTATTTTTTGGCTACAAAGACAAACTGCAGACCTTCATGAGGTCCAACATCATTTATAAATTCAAGTGCCCGGGATGTCCCGGTATCTATGTTGGTTCTTGCCGAAGGTTGTTGCAGGTGAGATACTGTAGCCATATGGGATACAGCTTCAGAACTGGTCAGAGACTTGGTAACCCAGAATTTTCTAATATAAGGAATCATGCCGCCATTTGCAAAACCCAAGTAAACAAAAAACATTTTTCAATTATTGGTGGGACAAAACATAGCGAATTTTTAACTACCCTTGAATCATTATACATTAAACGCCTCGTTCCTTCTTTAAACTCTAACGCCTCCGCTTCTCCTCTTTTCTTAGCATAACTGAAGTCGTAGATGGGTAACAATTCTTACTCATTCGTTCTTCGCCTTTTCCTATGGATGGCTTGGTGAGCACTGGTTCTCTTATGTTTCAATGTTTTAGTTTTTAACGATTTTCTGTTATAAAATCAATAATTTTTTAATATTCTTTTACTATTTTGTTTTAAATTATTGTATGAATTTTAAGAATTTTATATTTATATCTTTTACAGATTGATAATGAACATTGCAATGTTCGAAACGTTTCCTAAATAAAATATAGCCTTTTTACTGATGTGTTTTGGACCCTGCTGCACACCATATATATGATCCTCACCTGTAACCCTATATATATATATATATATATATATATATATATATATATATATATATATATATATAGGTATATATAGGTATATATATATATATAAGTATATATATAGATATATATATATATGTGTGTATATATATATATATATATATATATATATATATATATATATATATATATATATATATATATATATATATATATATATATATACATATATATATATGTGTATATATATATATATATATATATATATATATATATATACATATATATATATATATATATATATATATATATATATATATATATATATATATATATATATATATATATATATATATATACATATATATATGCCTGTGTGTGTATGTGATTATGTATGTATGTATGTGTCTGCGTGTGTGTACGTGTGTATGTTTGAGGGTGTGTGAATATAAACCCTTATCTCTCTCTCTCTCTCTCTCTCTCTCTCTCTCTCTCTCTCTCTCTCTCTCTCTCTCTCTCTCTCTCTCTACATGTTTTCCAGTACTGTGTAAGTTTTAAGTAGTCTCTATAATTTTGGCTTTGCAAAATGTCGGGCTTTTTCAAATTCAGAAGCTTCACTTTATGGGGAGAATGAAAAACTATAAATACAAACGCAGATATACACGCACAAAAGAATACATTTTGTACAGCAATTAATGAAACATATTTTTCTCATGTTTTCCTGTGGTTTAGCGAACCCAATGAAATTAAAAAAAAATCGTTCAATATCGGAGTAACACGAAACTTCGTTCTCTTTCATGCACTTCATTGGGATCATATGTCGTTTATTGAATGATTCCTCAAAACTGCTTTTCTCACTATTTTATTCTTAAAAAATAGAGTAAGAATTATGAAGAAATATAACTCCTCCTGGAACAAATGTTCTTAGCATTTGAATAAGAATAATATGTAATGTAAACATAGAGTTAAAAACATTGTATTTTCAGTCTTTTATAGGTATTTTAGGACAGCGATGGTGAGAGTCATCGAAGTGAATATTACATATAAAAAAAATATCACCGGAAATGTGATCTGATTTGGGATGATTTGAGAAGATTAGTAGGGTCTTGCTGTCTGAAAGTGAATTGTGTTTATAAATGGATAGTGGTTATGATGTGTATATAGTTTTTAAATGTCTAAAAAATAAAAGTAATTTGGAGCAATATCCATAATAAGAATTATAAAACAAAGCCAGGGGTCTAGCTTGTAAAGAAGATGAATTTATCTACTTATGTATTTGATAAAAAAAAAGAAAAAAAAATCGGCCAAAAAACAGATGTTATAGTACTAAGAGACGAAACGTAATGATTTGAATCAAATATTTCCTTGGGCTCGTGGACATCGTAGCAAAACACTTTTACATTTGTGTATCGTCATGACGTAAATACTAACTACTTTTATGACTAGTTTAACAAAATCTAGTGGCAAATGCGCTATGATAGGGATTTTTTATGTCTCCTACATATAGTTTATGAAAATTGTATGTATAATTTCTCATTCTAAAATCCTTTCCTAGATTGAAGATATTACATTTCTGGAGAATCCTGTAACTGCACTAACCCCTTCAAAAAACAGCCATTAAAATAATTACTATGAGTATGAATCATTTCGAAATTAATTTCTCAAAATGGATGTTGCAGATAAGTATACTAAAATAGGAATTGTTATGGTGGTTTGATGTTTTTGCAAAACAATTTGAAATTAATCAGTTCTTTATATTGAAAATTTATAGATAGAAAATAACATCTAGGATTTGGTGGCTTAAGATTCAACCCAAACGACAAAAAATTAATTCAGCTTAATAAAAATTTTATATTCGAATTAAATCTCTAATAACCATTTGCATGTTATTGAAAAAAATGATACTTGGAAATAATAATGTTAAAATTATTATTTACTATAAAACAACATTAAGGATTTTAACAGTTGAACCCAAACGATGAGTGAGAAATTCGTCTTAAAAGTAAGTATAACATTCTAACTAAATCGGTAGTTATTGTTTGCATATTAATAAGAAATAATAAATATTTTAAAATCCTAATATTAAAATTCCGATTTAGTATTCATGTCATATAAGTACCAGTTGTCTGAAAAGATTAAAAAACTCTTTCGCGTGACCCAACAATATCTGGATCACGTGATTCCAGAGGACTGAATCCCTCATTGCCAGTGTCCTCTTACTCAAATGGAGATTGGTATTCTGATTTTCTCTTATCACTCATAACAAAAGAGCTCTCATGCAAAACTTGAGATTTTGTTATCAGATAAGTATTTCGAGGAAATGTTTTGAGGAAAACCAGACAAAACTTCGAAAGTATGGGTTTTGTGTGTTTATATATTTATCGTCTATTTGAATCTTTAACTTTTGTTCAATTTACCTTTAAGTAATGCTGAAGTAATGGTTTATGATACGTATGCAGTTAATTAACGATAATAAAACATTGGGAAGTAAATGATTATTAAAAATGGAAAAGAAATATTCCAGTATTAAATCATATATGAAATTTATTTTATTAACTGAAGATCAAAATCAATTAATTCATATATTCGGCTACACAGTTCTTTTATATTGGAAAATGACATTTACACCAATATTCTGTTTCGAAACTTTGAAATATGACTCATATCTTTTATTCAACGATATCGGAAAAATAAAAATCACGTATGATTGCAACTACATTTGAAATTG
>NC_090738.1:81506681-81514181 GCF_036898095.1 Palaemon carinicauda
TATATATATATATATATATATAAATATATATATATATATATATATATATATATATATATATATATATATATATATATATATATATATATGTATATATATATATATATATATATATATATATATATATATATATATATATATATATACACACACATATATATATATATATATATATATATGTATATATATATATATATATATATATATATATATATATATATATATATATATGAATATATATATATATATATATATATATATATATATATATATATATATATATATATATATACATATATATATATGTATATATATTTCTATATGGGGAAAACCATAGCTATAAGAACGTTAAGAGAATTCAATTTGTATGTAATCTCAAATCGCTTTAGAGATTATATAGAAGTTATGAATATAACTATATAATCGACGAGAAATATGGGGTTACAATGATCACTGAATGCCTAATTGATGAGATATCACAGAAAAAAAAAAACAATATTGAAAAAAAAAAATTATGAATGAGTTTTGAAAAGTAACCAAGTTCAATGATAAATTTATGGCTTGATGCTGAATAAATGAATTTTTTCTGATCTCCAGTAAGTTAATTGAAATATACATGCAAATTAGGGAATTGTGATTTTTTGACTAAAAAGTTAGTGAGAAGTCTGTATAACATATAAATATTGAGACAGATAATGATATAGGTATGTCAACATAAAAAGAACCTATACCAAACAAAGGATTCAGAGCCCGTTGGGACTTTAATATGATATAGTAGAGTGGATAACCTTAAAACTTTATCAAAATAGTTCATTTTATGATAGGAGCATTACACTTTACATGAAGGTTCTTTTTTGGTGTTCTTGTGAGAATAAAACTGTCAGCCACTCAATTTTGTGTTATTTTTCAAGAGGATCGTCACATTTTTGAAACGGCGGCAAAACCCCCGATTTGCCACTTGTAAGATTTTGATAAGTGGATCATATGAAGCATTTGGATGACCAGTGGCCTAGATTTGAAGGAAAACCACTATCTTCATGTCAATAGTCACTGTAAATACAATATCGTGAAAATTCTAAAGTACGCAGGCGCAAACTTTTTTCCTGAAATATTCATTTTATCAGTAACTGGGTGGTTAAACTTGATATTTTACCCAATTAGGTTCTTTGGTATTTAAATTAGTCATATTTGTAATTTTAACATTCTGATATTGCCTATAACCAACCAGGGGTTTCTTACGAATTGGCGGTCAAAAACAAAATGTCAGCATAAAAAAGTTGGTTATTCATTTACTCCCAAGTAGCACGGCTTCGGCTATATCAAGGAAATAAACATGAAATGGTTTGATAAAATAAACACGAAAGGATGAGAAAATGAACTGGAAACGATGAGGTGAGGTGGAGCACATGGCTATTATGGTCAACTGGTTTATACTGTTAAATGGAGGAATGGGCAAGGTCCTGCAAGTTAGCCTACTGCAGGGGATCCTACAATTTTAACAAGCTGGTTGCTTACACTACCAGGGCACACTGGTGCAACTAACTGCCATGAAAGTCGGCATGGGGTTTAGTGTAACCTTTATTAAGTCTCCCAAATATACCTTGATTCGCCCCATATATAGTCAAGGTGTCGTACTCGAATTGAAGGGAGTGTACCAACGCGGGAAAGCTGAGCCAAGAAGGACGGGGCTATTGTCCTTTGGATGGTGTACAGATCGCGCGGGAGTTAAATGGTACTAGATGAACGATCGAGCTAGGCGTAGAGGTAACAGCATAGAACCTAGTCGTATCCCATACAGCAAAAGTGTATATATAAGTTAAAGGTGGTATAAGGATAATCCCTCAGCCTTTCAACTGTGGAAGTATCGAATTTGTACTGCAGTGGCTAAAGGAAACTTGGGATAGTTAATCTCAATTGAAGAATATTGTTTTGTATATATGTATTGTGTTATTTCATTTTGATCAGTTCTTGAAAAAAGTTATCAATGCAGAAAAGTCAGAATTTTACGAGCCAATGGCCGGAGACAAACTTCCACTACTAAGTTCAAAGTCAAAATCAGATTCGAATTCATTAAAATAAAATTTTGCAGACTCAAAAGATGACTGCAATCTGTTTTCAAGATTGTTCATCTCTTGCCAAATTAGGCAATGTGATTGAGAAGACTTTTTTCGTCACGAGAATCAAAACTATCCGCCATCAATGTCACAAAATGGGAGTTTAAAACTCTGGAACAAAGTCACAATTGATGCCAGTGCTGGAAAGTGATATGCAGGTCCCTTCACCCGCAACACTGACAGATACTCTCATTATAGATGGTGCTGCGTTGGTCAACTAGAAAAAGCCAGGAGCATGTAAAACCTTTGATGCATATGCCGATGATGTTATTTTGCCATACGTCCAGCACTGTACGAGGAATCAACCGATGAATACACATCGTGTTTGATGCTTATCAGTACAATAGCTTAAAAAGTAAAACTAGATGGAAACGCGGAACAAGCGGAAGAAAAGTTACCGCTAACAGTAGACCACCCAAATCATTGAACACATTTTTGAGATGTGATGAAAACAAAACAGAATTGTTTGTTTTCCTTGCCGACAAAATTACTGTGATTAACAATGAAAGAGACATTATTGTTACTCGAGAGGAGAATGTTATCTCAAACAACGAAGCAGATGTTTCCCAGATTCCACCTTGTAACCACGAAGAGGCCGACACTCGAATGTTTCTTCATGCAAGAGACGCATTCGTCAACGGCAGTCAGTGTCATAACAGTAAGTTCTGATACAGATGTTTTAGTCATTGATGTTTCATTGTCTGCAGACTTGAATATAGAAAGTATATGGATTGCTTTTGGGAAAGGGAAGGATTTGAGATGGGTCCCTTTATATGAAATATCTAGATCACTAGTGCCAAAAGTAAGAGTGCCATTTTTTCACACCTTCTCTGGTTATGATACAGTGTCTGTATTTGCTGGCAAAGGTAAGATTCTTAGTCGTGCTGGCAGGCATGGAATGTCTATACTAAGGCAACAGCAGTTTTTACAAGACTTAGTTCGCCTACAGATGTCTTATCATCTTTTGACATGAGAGTTATTGAAGAGTTTATTGTGGTGATGTACGGCCGCTTGTAGTACCACAAAGTCGATGAAACAAGGTTTGAATTGTTTGCACGAAAACAGAAGCCTCATAATGCCATCCCACCCTCTACGGCAGCTTTAGTAGAGCATCTGAAGTGAGCTGTACTGCAAGCGGGGCACACATGAGGTCATTTTGTGGTTCGCATTATGAAATTATCATCACCCTAGAAGTTAGGGTTAGCAAAAGACGACAATGTTTGGACACCATATTGGACCAGCTTGCAGCCAATAGCAGCGTCATGTCAACAGCTCTGAGAATGTGGATGTAAAAGGATTTTTACTGGGAATTATAAATCCTATAGGTCAGGATTGCAATGCACAGCATTATGCACCTGTACATGCGAAGATACATGTATCAATATGAATTTTTAATCTAATTTCGCGCATGCGCTTTGCAGAGTTTTCAAAAAATTGTATTTACAGTGAATACTGACTTAAATTAGATGTTTAACCTCCAATGTAGGCCACTGGTCATCAAAATTACTTTGTATGGTCAATTTGTCAGATTCTAGAATGGGATTTAGCCGTCATTTCAAGAAATGTAGCCGCCATCTTGAAAAGTAAAAGAAAATAAGCGGCTCAACGTTTTATTTCTTTAAGTACATCACAAGTAAGCTTTGAGCAAATTTTATGCTTGTATCATAAAAGGAAACTACTTTTTTAGGTATCGCTCCTTTAAGAAGGGTTTTGTGGTGGCAATATATATGCTTTATCACGTATCATAATTTTTTTTTTTCTCAGCGTTCTTTTTTTTTGCGTACGGATTGGTATTTATGTTGTGTATATATAAAACATGTCTATTTTTTTTTTAATATATATGTTTTTTTCAGTTTCATTTCAATGATAATTCATTTTTGTTTTCAGAAAATAAGATGACTGCAGTTTCATTGTTTGTTGTTTTTTAAGAGGAATATTGGCAGTTTTCATGATTATCTTTTTTTTTCTCGATGATTGAATGTGTTTCTCAGAAGTCATGGATTTTTTTATAGATCGAATACTTTTCTATCCTTGTTTAAAATACTTTTAAATCATGGAGACTTCCTGAAGAATTTTGCCAAATTTCGAACAAAACATCAATCAGAAATAATTATGACGAAGCAGAGTACAAGCTAATGCATTTTCCTTGTAAATAAAAAAAAAATAAAAAAAAATATTTACTGAAAAGAAAGGATCACTAAAGAGATAGAAGTATTATATGAAATACTGGGAAAAAATAATCTAAGAAGAATTATTATCCCACCATAGGAATAGAAATATGATCTGTGTTACGAAAAGGGAACTTGAAAGAGAAATCAAACTTCTCCACCGATGGAATCTGCAGGAGAAAAGATCGTCTCCCCTACATATGGAGCGAGATATTCGAGCGACAAAAGCCAACTTCCTCCGTAGAGATCTAGATTTTGATATCTCCTATTTTGCAGTTTAGAGAAGTCTCAATATTGCCTGTTCTAATTGCTGAGAAAGACACCGCAAGAGGGAAGGAATCTCTTTATTTTTTCTGTTCTAACTACGGAGGTACAGAGAGAGAGAGAGAGAGAGAGAGAGAGAGAGAGAGAGAGAGAGAGAGAGAGAGAGAGAGATGAAATATTCTCTCTATAACTTGAAACTAAAGGTCTAATACAATTACAGTGGCTTATTAAAATAACTTGGCCAGTAGAACGACGTAAAACTCATTGAATATTATAAAAAAAGTCCAATAATAAAAGAAAAATAATCTGAATGTCCCAAATAAGAGATCTCTCAATAACATTGAAGTTTGACGTGTAACTGTTTTTTTTTTTTTTTTTTTTATTTCAGGAGTGATTAAATTATTTCGGATAATTGACGGGTTGATCTTCGATTCCATTGCGTGGGTATCCATCTCTCCTCACCACTGTTAGTTATTAATGGATCAGGAACCGAGAAGAGCAAAGCTGTCAGTATTTGAGCGTCCTATTAGTTTATAAAACCAATCTCATCAATACTGGCTGATGAACTAATAAAACAATGGTCATAGTTACGAGAATAACTTGAGGTTTACTGTAGCTGCTAATAGATTTTTTACACCCATTCTCAGCCTTGCTACTTTGTTCTTAATCGAGATACACCAGCCATACTCATAAGGTACTTCATCTCAAACACATTCCATTTTTGCCACCGTCGCTTTCATTCCCTACAACTTTAATCCATACATCAGAATTGCTACGATCACTATCTCTTACAGAAATCTATTTGCAATCATTACCAACTCTCTATTCTTTACCGGTAGATCATAAAAAAACATGATAATTCTTAAAATAATCTATTGTTTTCAATGTTTTTTTCCATTATTGAATTTATCATCTTTATTTTTTTATTCTTTTGAATTGTAAGACTTCTTTCCATAAATACCAAAAAGCTGTATGTAATTAATTAAGTGATCATGATTTTTTTTCTTTTTATTCTTGCGTAAACCCTCAATAGACCCAGCTCTTTATATCTTTTATTCACTCTCTCACACACATCTCTTTCCACTCCACCTTTTCCAGCAATAACAGACCCCAAGTACTTAGACTGATCTACTTCCTCAAGTAACTCTCCGATCAACGTGACATTCTACCTAGCACCACCCTCCTTTCTCGTGAATCTCATAACCCTAATCTTACTCACAATAACTCTCGACTTCTTTCTGTCACACACCCTTCCTAACTCTGTCAATAATCGACCTAGCTTCTCATCTGAGTTTGTAAACAAGACAGTATCATCCACAAACAGCAATTGTTTTACATTCCACTCGTGATCAGTCTCATCTATCATTAATCGAATACCAAGTAAAAAACTACTAATTAGCTACGATGGTGAAGTTGGGTTGATTTCAATTTAGGTACAAAACACCTAAATTCGATAGGTAAAAGTACGGAAGAATTGTCATTGACTTTTATCTTTCTTCGTGGCCAAGTGGTGGTCACTGTCTATACAAGCTTGCCGGACCAGGATTTGATTCCCGGCCGGTCACATGCTCTTGTCTTTGTGTGATTTCGCCTGGGGCTCTGATCCCGAGGTCGTTAAGAGAATCCAAACATTATTGTAGCAAAAATATATATGGCTTATTTGAATATGAAAATACGTCTAAATGTGCAAAATTTATCATCAACTGAATGCCAAGTAACAAACTACTAATTAGCTACGATGGTGAAGATGGGTTGATCTCAATTCTAAGTACAAAAAACCTAAATTCAATAGGAATAAGTACGGAAGAATTGTCATTGACTTTTATCTTTCTTCGTAGCCAAGTGGTAGTCACTGTCTATACAAGTTTGCCGGACCAGGGTTCGATTCCCGGACGGTCAGAAGCTCTTGTCTTTGTGTGATTTCACCTGGGGCTCTGATCCCATGTCGTTAAGAGAATCCAGACATTAAAGTATAAAAAAAATATATGACTTATTTGAATATATATATATATATATATATATATATATATATATATATATATATATATATATGTGTGTGTGTGTGTGTGTGTGTGTGTGTATTTGTGTATGTATGTGTATACATATGTAATCCTATTCATAATTATACATAAGTATTAATTAAAAAAAGTCTTGATATAATTGCTTATTTTCGTATTATAAATCTATCATTTCGGTTGATAAGAAGCTAGGTATTTGGTGCATACGTTAAAAGAAGATGAATGATTGACGGTTATAAAATATGTACTTTATGATAGTTGCAATTAACCTCAACCCAGGACCTATATTCGGTTCATAGACAGGTAACATACGATCATTGGGTTAATGTCTAGGAGAGGGCCGCATGAAGATAACACTGATATTCAATTTATTTTTACTAGAATATGTAGGAATGTATGTATATAATGGTATACTCGTGAGATAATTTAGTGAAAATCATTAATAGTTGAAATATCGACGATCAAACTCACGCTACTCCCAGATTTTTCTAAGTCTGTTGTTATTGTTGACTGTATCTTATTTTTGCTCAAATGAGCCCTGTAACCACTATAATCCGCAGACAAACTAGTGCACTATGACGTCTTCACGTTTGGCCAATCACAGTGCGACAATACATTTTCTTTCCCAATGACGTCTTCACGTTTGGCCAATCACAGTGCGACAATATATTTTCTTACCCATCACAGTGCGACAATACATTTTCTTACCTAGCCATTTTATTTCGTTCCTAGACATGGAGGCCGTAGCAAGCACGTCGTCTGATATTGCACAAGAAATTGAAATTCCCGTTTCTTGTGCCGACTGTTTCTTAAGTTACGGTGAATTTGTGTTAGCCTATTCGGGGAAAATCGAAAAACTTGTGGATTTGTGCCAGAGACACAATTTAATTTTGCAAAATAAAAAGTGTCCGCATTGTGAGGAAGTGTGTAGGATTG
>NC_090738.1:81524181-81531681 GCF_036898095.1 Palaemon carinicauda
ATATGCACTTCACTTCTTGACACTGGAAGTTTACCATAGAATTTCATTCTCTCTCTGTACACTGCTTTTGCCGTTGATTTCAAGTCTTCAGGTTTTAGACTGTTTTCATCATGCATCTTTACAAGTTCCTTTCGAAGGAGTTTATTAGGCCGTATAGTTATATCTTCTGTAGCTTTCCTCTTTGCAGTTGTCCTCAACATTCTTCTGTCGATGGCCCTCTGATCTGGTAGGTGAATATGATCATTTGGGAGAACAACTATCACTTGTAAATCAGAGTCGGTGTGTAGCCTACTCTTGCAGCGAGTTGTGGTGCTTGCACACCTCCACGAGATATTTCCATTTTTTAGTTCTTTATCTTTTCTGTAGTGGTAACCATCCAATGTCAAAGACGGTCTTCCTTGGTTGGTCTGGACGATTTGAAAGGCCATGGTGAACTGACTATGTATATTCCGTGCTCGAATGTACCAAAGCTAAGGCGCTCGTTTGTCCTTCCAACTTTACTCTAGTCTGGCAATTATCACAGGGCCAGTTGGCGCTCGAAAGGGCTGTTCCCAAAAAATGTTACTACTCCGTTTTACCATGAAAGAAGTATTGAGCTCTCTCTCTCTCTCTCTCTCTCTCTCTCTCTCTCTCTCTCTCTCTCTCTCTCTCTCTCTCTCTCTCTCTCTCTTTCTGTCAAAAAAAAATCTACTCTTTTTACCATGAAAGAAGAATTGACGTTTTCAAACTATTCTCTACTCAAACTCGCCAAAAACTTAATTTTTTAAGTAAAGAAAGAATGTTCTCCCCTTTGCATATAAGTAAGAACATTTGCCTATTGATGAATGACGGACAACTTTATAGTGTATCATAAAACTACGAACGACTAGAATAGACGCCTGAGATAGTGAATCAATGAATTTGTACGTTAGTTACTGATAGAGTTTGTTCAACTATGTTTGGGTTGGTTTTTTCGTATATTATGTAAATCTATGTTTTTATTCTCGGCGTTAAAAAAAAAAAAAAATCCTTTACTATTCATGATGCTTTCACGGAATTTGTGTCGTTTGATATTTGGGATATGGTGCTTTTATAAAAACAGATATCGTCCATTACTTGTTACAACGTAAAGGGAATAAAATAAAAAAAAATCTTTCTATTTATCAACATATCTACAGTATATTTTGATTCAATATTAAGTAGGACTTTAGGTCACTTTCTACTTTTTTGTCTTGTGAGACATACATAAAAATTAGGTAACATGAAAAATCTCTGCCTTTGTTCTCAAGTACTGCAACATAAAAATTAGTGGAGCTCTCAATTTTTTGGTTACTTTTACCATTCGTATAGTACATGTAATATGTATTATAATGTTTCAGACTTATTTTATGAATAATTTTCATAACCATCCAACGCAAATTAACTAATAAAATAACTAACCGCAAAATCTAAATACTACAAAACATTTCTGGTGTGAGAGCAAGCTTATAAAAAATTAAACTCGAGCGTAACATATCCTTTAAATATTTTTATTACCATACGAATGACAGCACTAATAAACAAAACTGAAGCTGAGTAATGTATCCAAGGCTTCGGTCAGAAGAGCTTTGATTGTGTGCAGATGTACCAGTTAGGTATTTACTGAAAAGTTAAGTGAATTTGACTAACTTTATTTCGACGAAACAAGAGGATATATACATCACATTCCCAGGAAGAATGGTACAGAAATACAAACACACTGATGGAAGAATATATAGGTTTAAAATGGTTATCAGTGTGATGCGACTGCAATAACGATAATATATATATAAAAAAAGGAATATCATTACAGTGTATGAGCGTGTGGGATACATGAGATGTAATGGGTTCCTTAACCCCCTCCCTAGAAAAGACACATGTAAAATAGGACGCCCTGCTCTGGAGAGGCTCATTATAAGCTGATCATCTTGCTGGAGATACTCAGATTTATGGCGATTAATGGACACTCATTTTTTTTGGGCCACAAACGTTTAGCAAAAAGGCTTTTGTGGTTCTATGGATCACGAGGAATGGGCCTGTGTAAGAGGTGTTAGTGGCTGCTTGCTGGTTTCGTTGTACAGAAAACTTGCGGTACCCTGTGAAAATATGTTAGCATGTGATGTTTAGCTTGTGGCTTGTATGTCTGGCAGTATGGAGTAAATCTTCCCACAACATAATTTAACCTCTGAAGTTTGTCGTAGGAGGTTGTCGATGGAAAATATACAACAGGGATGACCAACAGGTGTCGAGACATTAAGAATATCCTTAAGAGTGGTCTTTACTCCCAGCAAGACTATGGAAAAGTGAGTAAACCGGTTGGAGTCCTTGTAGCGGGACATCAAAGAGGCTTTGAAGGTATGGTGAAATACTCAACAATCCCGTCGGCAGCTGGCTTGTATGCGGTTGTCTGATGAAGAGTGATTACCAGGAGATTTGCTAAGGATATCCAAAAATGAAGAGTGAAAGTTTTACCCTTATTAGAAGCATTATATTCAGGGATACCAAATCTGGCTTTCCATCGTGAGAATAAGGCAGATGTACACGAGGCGGACGTTGCCGATTCCATGAGAATGGCTTTAGGGAAAAGAGTGGAGTGGTCGATGACGGTAAACAGGTCAAAACGTCCTTGTGATGTGGGTAGGGGACCTACAACATTACCGTGAATGTGGGCAAGAGGCCACTGAGGTTGAGGGAAGGAGCCAACTTCTGAATCCGTGTGTCAATGTACTTATGATTATTGGCATGAAGTACAGGCACGAACCAAATCCTTAGCATCCTTAGTGATGCCATGACAAATGAACTTTTTTTTCAGTATCTGTGCAGTGGAGTGCCCCGAGGGATGTGAAAGGTCATGAATGAAATCAAACACCTATTGGGGCATAGGAGAGGGTATCCACGGTATTTACTTAACAGGGGAGGGTGGCGTTGGAGTCCTCGAGTGGGACGTCCTCCCAACGGAGGTATGTGCAGAATGTCCTGCATGATTGTTATTCTGGATCTTTTTGTTGGGCTTCCAATCCCAGGTAAGTGATGGCAAATTGGTTTCTTGAAAGGGCTTCGGCAACAGGATTCATTTTCCCGGGATTTGTTAAAGGGCACAATTGTAATCAGCGACGGTGGAGAGATGTTGGTGTTGGAGGGCGGACCAGGAGTCGGGCTGTTGAGTGTAGGCATGCGCCAGACGAAGGGCATACCACGCAAAAAGTGGAGAAAGTGACAAAAAGCCAAGTGCACTGCCAGCAATTCATGGTCGTACGTATAGTAGCAGGATTTTACCATGGATAGTTTTCTACTGAAGAAGGTCAATTGGCTGGGATTATAATTAACAACCTGCTAGAGTACTTTCAATAGCGATGTCTCTGTCATCATTAGAGGTAAGGAGGGAGGCATGTGGCACTAGAAAATGGAGAGCAGCAGTGGTTGATATGGGATTATTTGTGTGCAGAGGGCTGCATCTTGAAGGGGACCTAACTTAAGGTCATTTGGCTTACCCTTGAGGAAGGCATTGAGGGTCTTTGACTATTGCAGTTATTGAGAAGCTCTGAATGGATGCTACCTTCTCAGAGAGGGGGTGGACTCCTTCAGAAGTGATGCTGTGCTCTAGGAACGATACTTTGTTGCCACCAAATGTAAACTCGTCTTATGAGACTACAAGGCGGTTTTGTTATAGGCAGTCGAGCATGATGCATAGGGGACAGAGGTGTTCCTCTTTGGAAGAAGAAATCATAAGTATGTCATCTACGTAAGATACACAGAAAGGGGAGGGCCCCTAAGTTTACGTCAGTGGGACGTTGAAAAGTGACCCCAGCATTACGAAGGCAAAAACAGGAGTAATTGAAGATGTATATACTAAAGGGGGTGGTGATGGCAGTTTGGGGATGTGATTGGGTTCATGGCACCTGAAAATATCCCTTCAGGAGGTAGAGCATGGAGAAAACCGCTGCTTCGTGCAGGTAAGATATCATAATTGATGATTTTTAAGTGGTGGTAGGGATCCGGTTGTTTTTACCTTTTCAGGTGCTTGTAAGCTCCACATGGACGCAGAGGGCCATCTTTCTTCAAGATGATATGTACAGGTGTCGACCACGGGCTTGAGGGATTTCAACAAAGACCCATTTCTTCCATTAAGTCGAATGTTTAAGTAGCCGCTGCCAGACTATTCAGTACCAAATGTCTTATTAGGAGAACACTGGAGGCCCTATCACCTTAATATAGTGATAAATACCATGTTAAAGGGCTCGACTGGATTGTCAATTATTGGGGTTATAGGAAGAAAAACAAAATACTGAAAAAAATTCATGGAGCTTCATATGAGAATACGTATTCAAAATATTTTGTAAAAACTCCTGTTACTTTCATAGTTACAAGGAAATTAGTCATAGTAACTCAAAAACCAAAAACATTATTCACCACAAGAAAATGCATTATTTCTTCTGATATCGAATTCTTTTTTTTAATTATTACATTTTAATATAAAATAAATTGTGAACAATGGCATTTGTATAGATTCCCTGAGTAACAATATGACGCATTACACGGTAATTGTACGCTTCGGCCTCCAGCTCTAGGACAAACCTCATAGAGAGCATTCGTTTGAGTTTGAACTCTGACATTCACTCGTTTTTACGTCTGTTTTTCTCGGTTTCGGCAAGAATTTCATCATGCTAAAGAGGAAAAGAAAATTTTAACATTTCGCTAATTCAAGGAAGAAGAGAATTCGCTCTAATAAGAGTTGAGATGTCGGTAATATAGGCAAAATTAGCGGAGTTAGTGAAGGAGACAGATGATGAAAGATCGACCATCTCTCCTAAAGAAGAAAGATATTGAGCAAATCAATCTCCATTTATGATTGAATTATGATAAATAACTTTTTGTTCAATAATAACTATAAAGTAACATAAAATTCATAATTTTTCATGATTTATTGATATCGTACTTGTAAAAATTTAATATAAAAACTTTGAACACACGTATCACAAAACTGTACTTATTGACCTTCAAATTCTATCGTCTCTCTTAGTTTTCAAAGATATAACATTGAAATTTTATAAAACTTAGAATGACATTAAATCAAATATTGCCCTTTTTGCAATTTTATTTCCCATTTCTCTTTTCCTAATATTTCCCCTGGTTTTTAGGGTTTATTATTTTTACCAAGATGTAGAAATTCATATGTAGCAAAAAATCACTTAAAAAAAAAGAAAAAAACTCGTCCTTTGATTGGAGGTCTACATCAGGTCTATATAGGGTAGTGCTGCCAGGTATTTATATTAATCATCAAGGGAGGAGATAGAGTTTGAGAACATTAACTTTTTGGGATAAATCCCCCTGGCGTCAAAAAACTGAAGGTTGGAGGCAAAAATCCTATGCCATTTGGAGATGTCCTAAGTCACCTTATCAAGTGGTATGAATGTCAAAGTCTTGTCCTTAAAAAAAAACATTAGCCTGCTAGCCCACTTATCGGGAATCGTGGACATTTGACGAAACTATGGAAAGAAAACTTCCCATATGATATGAGTAGGTGGGAAAATTCATCTTTTGGTGCGCTGATGTGGAAAGCGAGGTTGAAGGGAGGATTAGAGAGATGTCGAGGAGTACGAATCCGATTGACAAACCAATGATAAGAGACATCCACCAGGAGTGGAAAATGTGAGAGGAACTCTGCAACAAGGAATGACAATATGACGTCAGTCACGAAAAACTTCCAATTATATTTGGTGCTTCCAAATGATAATAGGAGGTATTCATAACCGGGGATAGGTATTGTTGAGCCGTTGGTAACTACTAGGCAGATTTTGGCAGACTTAAAGCAACTGAGTTTTTGGCCTTGGCAGAAGAGAACGGCAAGCAATAATGTCTAAAAAAAATGGCACGCCCATACCTGCATCACGTAAAAGAAAAGATTAGTGACAGGGAAGGCCACCCCCACAGTCAATCGCCTACCTGCTGGTATTTTGGCCACTGACAGTCATCCATACATTTCTTTGCAGCAGCCCCACATCTTGAGTGGGAGTATCATCAATGTGGCCTTAGGACATCCGGAAGTACTTGTAGAGTTCGTTGGTTGGGGAAGAAGCGAGTAGTGGCTGGTGGGGGAGTTTGTCAATGCTCTGGCACTTAATGGGATTGGGGTCTATTTCCTACCACCTTCACATCAGCTTTGGTCGATGTCAAATTGTTGTCTACTTCCCCATTAGTGGATGCGGTAATGAGGGACATAGATGTGATGAGATGGCAGTCCATAGTGGCAGTGATTTTTGTTATAATGTCTTTCTTGGGAAAAATATCGACATTATAGATGCCAGTGAGTATAGGTTAGGGTAGGCGCTGTAACAAAAGGACATGAGGTAGATTCACTTGATGAAGAGAGCCGCCTTTTGGTTCCTGAACAATTGTGTAGAGAGCTGAGAAAGTTTCACTAAGCAGGTGGTGGCGATGGTGAGTACTACGCCAGAAGGTATGATTAGAGGTTGTTGCACGTTTTTAGTGTGTCCCCTTGCTCGCACAGCCAACTGAAGATTTCTAGGAAAGTATACTCGGAGAACTGCTTTGGTGCATGACTGAGTCATGCCCTAGATGCGAAATTTGATTTTAGCATGCTGGCCAGGAAGACACAGCTGTGCGCGGGAAGGCGAAAGTGAGCTAAACACTCCGGTGGTCACCAATGTACAGATGCGCTAGTTAGGTAGTAAAAGAAAAGTGGAGTGAATGCAACTGACTTCATTTCGACAAAGCATCAGTTAATATACATCCTGTTACAATGAAGAATAAAAAAAATATCTCGAGTAGAATGATGCAAGAACTTACAGGCTCAAACAGGTTATTTGTGCAAGAGGAGATTGATAATAATAATAATAATAATAATAATCATAATAATAATAATAATAATAATAATAATAATAATAATAATAATAATAAAATATCCTTAATTTGTATGAGCGTGTGTGAGACACGTGCGGTCCAATATTGTTATCACACGTGGACTGCTCAACAAGCTATTGTGATAACTAGAAGCAAGTGTACTTGAACGCTGCTCGTTGTTGGATGTGTAATGTAATCACGAGCTTAATTAGAGGGTTTTCCTGTGCATAAAAGTTTAGAAAAAAAAATGAATAACTTTTTACATTACGTTTATAACATATTTCTTTTACAAATAAAATGAATATAAACGTATAAATTTACAGAACCTTAAAGACATATGCCTCTTGGATGCATTTCTTATCTTAAAGAAATTGGGAAGGGAAGTTAGTACTTGAATGCAGAAAATTGATAATGCAATAGCTTTCTTCACATATGACTAAAATATAAAAAAAATATTATGATAAATTAGTCCCAGAAAACATCAAACGTCTGGAATAAAAAAAAAATAAAAAAAATCCATTAGTGTCGAGGAATAATTCTTGATGAAAAAGCAATACCACATGCAAAAATGTATCATATGATATCGGATATACAAAGGTCTACATAAATTAAAATAAATAAACTTAGAAATAATATGAAAAA
>NC_090738.1:81536681-81538294 GCF_036898095.1 Palaemon carinicauda
CGTGGCGATAATTAGCAATTTGTTACTCTACTACTAAGGCCAGCTAATGTCAATAAAATGAAATAATGTTCAATACTCTTCAATCCTTGCATTCTGGAACCTTGCTTGACGTAACTTAGGCGTAAAAGTAGCCAAAAATAGACTACTCAATTAAACCTTACTTTAATTTATACCTGCTACACACTTTTTACATAAAAATCAATCTATCACCTTTTTTCTAATTGGATAGAATCATTCATACGAACAGAACAAGGGACGTGTCTGGCAATCTTTCGACATGATGTAGAAACACCCAGATTCTATTCAAATTTGGAAAAGCGTGCTATTACTAAAAATACTTTCAGGATATTTTCTTCTCATTTAATGCATAAAAAATTCATACTTCCAATAATACTATTTTTTTTCTGACTTTATGTTTTATGTTATGGTAATTATATGTCAAATATATAATATATGTATTTCAAAATTATATACGGTAGATACAAGTATTCTAAAGGCAGAGTTAGAACTCTGCAGAAAATACGTTGTTAGCTGATCATAAGCCAAATCATTGATATTACTCCTTTGTAAAGTGGGCCTTGTTATATGTGGCACGGGTGAGGATTTTTTTTTTTTCCGGGGTGGGGGTTGGGGAGGGTCTGGAGGTTGAGGAGGCACTTACAGTATGGAGTCTCCCCAAAGAATTTACTTTAAGGAGGAAACAACCAAGGAGGAGATTTCTTTACATCTGAAAACAGATTATGAACACAACTTAATGTCATTTAGATTATTTTCATGTGACCAAAAACAAATTACACACTTTGATTATAATAAAATACCGATAACTTTATTAAATGAGTTTATCTAAAAAATTTAAACTATGTCGATTCTTTGCTATAAACTCATTCCCAATATCAATGAAGTTAGGGGCATCAGTTTTCTAAGGCTACTATGTTTTTTATCACGATTTATTATATTCATCCTTTGATTTTTCAGTTCCAATTTTATCTTAAAATTTTTTAATGGTTTTTACGTTTTTCTATTCTAATCTTAATATATAGTTTCCATTTGACAAATATCAAATGTTTTAGATTATAATTAAGTTACTTACCTTTGGTTTTCAAATATGGTGATAGGGTATGGAGATGTAACCTCACAAACTGAGAAGCACTCTATAGACTTGATAATATTGCATTAGTCATATAAAATCAAGGTTTTTGGAATTACTTTCGATTTGCAATTAATATATATATATATATATATATATATATATATATATATATATATATATATATATATATATATGTGTGTAAATATATGTATATATATATATATATATATATATATATATATATATATATATATATATATATATATATTTATGTGTGTATATGTATATATATATATATATATATATATATATATATATATATATATATATATATATATATATATGTATATATATATACATATATATAAGTATATATATATACATATATAGTAGAAATATATATATATATATATATATATATATATATATATATATATATATACATATATATATGTATATATATATATATATATATATATATATATATATATATATATGTATATATATATATATATATATATAT
>NC_090738.1:81551294-81553794 GCF_036898095.1 Palaemon carinicauda
TGTACAGAAACTTACGGTCTATTAAATTCCTTATTCCTGATCTAAATATTAATTCTTCCCACCGTCATCCAATTAGCTCAATATGCATGTTGCATATGATTTTTCATAATTCTGAACATCCTTTACATTCAGATCTTCCTGGACAATTCCATCCTGTTTGTAATACTAGGCATGCAGTTAATATTAATAGTTATACCTTCCCCATCATGAAGCTCAATACTACACACTATTCTAAAAGTTTTATTCCAGCTGTGACCATGTTGTGGAATGATCTTCCTTATTGGGTAGTTAAGTAAGTAGAACTTCAAAAGTTCAGATTTGCAGCAAATGTACTTATGTGGAACAGGCTGTCAAAAGTCTTTTTACAGTTTGTATATGACATATATGTTTTGATGCTGTTCCTGGTTTTAGAATAATGTATTTTTAATTTCCTTCCATCGTTTATCTTTTTCCTTATTTCCTCCCCTCACTTGGCTATTTTTCCCTGCTGTAGCCCTTAGGCTTATAGAATCTTGTTTTTCCAACTAGGGTTGTAGATGGGCTAGTAATAATAATAATAATAATAATAATAATAATAATAATAATAATAATAATAATAATAATAATAATAATAATAATAGAAAAAATTCACATGTCAATTCGTCCTAGTAATAAGAACAAGTAAATGACAGATATATGATTAATTCTTCAGACATAGTATTGAGTACTATCTGTTTAAAATGGATATGTTTCTATGATATAGAAGAAAAAATATAATTTTTCTACGAATCTTTAAGAATTATTTTTTTTTCTCTCTCGTTTAATCTTTACTAGCTCTACCTTCGTATCTAGTCAAACTAAAGATCGTACATCACGCCAGCCACCAATTAGAAAATACAAACTTTGGACAACCTATTCCGTGTCTCTAACACACATATTGGACCTACTATTCCGTCTCTCCGCATATTTTACCTTCCAGGCTTGTGCAGCTAAATACGGGGTGGAGATGGTTTACTTAGCGACGTACAATTGCCATCTTTGATTATTTCTGTTACCGATGATTAAAATGCCTGTTTCCTTTCAACCAACCGGAAAAGGTTAGGAAAAAAAAAATCATGGTTATCGAAGGAACGCTTTATTACCCTGGCCTGCAATGACCTATGACCGTGCGAACTGGAAACTTTGCACACAAATTCGTGACCTTCAACGCCTTCTACCTCAGAAAGCAAAATGAAATGTATAGATACAAAATTATATTGTTTTTTTTCTTTTTATTCCAATACCTGCGGTGGAAATAAAAGTTATTTTTATGTCGGTGATTGCCGTGTTAAGAGTGACCTTGATAGCATTCTCTTTCTACTTAAATTGACAATAAAACGATTCAGTTTTAAGTTAAATTGCAGCTGTACATAATCAGAGATTATATATAATGCATAAGGTTCTGCTTGTTTAGGTAATATTTTTTCCTATACATGATAATAAATAAAGTAGAATGAATATTACTGCATGAATATTTTCATCAATTTTGGTTTTTCACTGATATTTTAGGTTTTGTAGAAATCAATACAAACATGCTAATATTTACAAGATTATTTAAATTGATTTCATTATTGATAAAAAAAAAAATAAATAAATAAACTTATCCCTCTGAATCCCTTATTCTGCTCATAGAAATTAACAGATCATAACTTATCTCAGTAAAATAAAATTCTTTTTTGAAGTAACATAAAAAAAAAAATTTTCTTAAAACATAAAATATATTTCATATGTTTAATTTGAATAAAATATACCAAGTATCAAGTTCAATTTAAAGTAGGTAAGTAATGCTGTTTTTGACTCAACATCTATTCCTGTTATATGATATTTGTTGCTGTTTGAGTATTAGCGACGAATTTTGTTAATATAAATATAATATTTGTCTTGTCTTGTTAGTTGTGCTAATTAGTTATCAGAACTGTAACAAATTCTGTACTGTACATGAGTTTTGTTTATTGTCTAGATAAAATATATGGATAATATAGCATTATTATTATTATTAGTAGTAGTAGTAGTAGTAGTAGTAGTAGTAGTAGTAGTAGTAGTAGTATTTTTATTATTATTATTATTATTATCATTATTAATATTATTTTCATTATTATCATTATTATTATGTTTATTATTTTTATCATTATTATTATTATTATTATTATTATTATTATTATTATTATTATTATTATTTTTATTATTATTTTCATTGCTGAAAAATCATGTTACTAATATTTTTTTTTAAATATTAGCGGTTTATGATCTCAGAATCCATCACCCTCTCGTTTGTTCCTTCAAGGAAAGACATCGCAAATGTTAGATCCTTGAAACAAAATTAGCAAACTTGAGATCCTAAACAAACTTCTTGTGAACTTCCGTTCAATCTTCAAGAACCAAACGGCAACGGTAAAAGAGAGAGAGAGAGAGAGAGAGAGAGAGAGAGAGAGAGAGAGAGAGAGAGAGAGAGAGAGAGAGAGATAATATATTTTATTTATAT
>NC_090738.1:81563794-81566294 GCF_036898095.1 Palaemon carinicauda
TACAAAACACCTGAATTTGACAGGTATAAGTACAGAAGAATTGTCTTTGGCTTTTAATATTTCTTCGTGGCCAAGTGGTTTAGTCACTGTCTATACAAGCTTGCCGGACCAGGGTTAAATTCCCGGCCGGTCACAAGCTCTTGTCTTTGTGTTATTCCACCTGGGGCTCTGATCCTGAGGTCGTTAAGAGAATCCAGACATTAATGTATCAAAAATATATAGGGCTTATTTGAATATGAAAAACACGTCTAAATGTGCAAAATTTATCATTAATCGAATGCCAAGTAACAAACTACCAATTAGCTACGATGGTGAAGATGGGTTGATTTCAATTCTAAGTACAAAATACCTGAATTTGACAGGTATAAGTACAGAAGAATTGTCATTGACTTTTTATCTTTTTTCGTGGCCCAGTGGTTTAGTCACTGTCTATACAAGCTTGCCGGACCAGGGTTCGATTCCCAGCCGGTCACAAGCTCTTGTCTTTGTGTGATTTCACCTGGGGCTCTGATCCTGAGGTCATTAGGAGATTCCAGACATTAATGTATCAAAAATAAATATGGCTTATTTGAATATATATATATATATATATATATATATATATATATATATATATATATATATATATATATATATGTATATATATATATATATGTATATATATATATATATATATATATATATATATATATATATATATATATATATATATATATATATATTCAATTCAAGTAGTGCAACAGGAGTGTTATAGTTCGCTATGCCCTACCCAAGGAAATATGAATACAATAAAGAATTCCAGAGAGTTAAAGATGAGATCCCTGAGAGATATATGATAATTGTGATTGGTGACTTCAATACTAAAGTTGGGAGAATAATAAAAGAATAAAGAATGTGATGGATGTCAAGGGTGTTGATGAAATCGCTAATGAAAATGAAACACATTTCATTGGTTTCTGTTCATCAAACAATCTTATAATTGGAGATACTAGGTCTTAACATAAGATTATCCACAATATACATGGAGTTCACTATGAGGCAATTACAAAAACCAGAAAGATCATATTACCATGAATAAAGAGAGAAGAAGGACTTTGAGAAATGTAAGAAGCTATATAGGTGCACTTATTAGTAGTGATCGCTGAAAATAAAATTGAAAAGACCCAACAAAAAAATCGATAGAAAACCATAGATTTGATACAACTAAGCTTCTAGATTGAGAGCACAGAGAAACATTTGTAGTTGAATGTAGGAATTGATTTCCAGTCTCAGAGACTTTAAGAGACGATGAAAACACAATTGATGAGGAATGCTGTGATATTAAGAACATATATCAGTCAATTGGTAGTGAAGTCTCAGTTACATGGATATTAAATGATACTTATGGTACTATAAAAAAGAGGGACAAAGGCAGAAATTTATTATTGAGAATTTGCGAGGAAGTAATAAAAATTACAAGGTAAAAGATGCTAACTATTACAGTTTTGATACTGAGGTCAAAAGAAAAGTCAGGAATTACTGGAGAGAATATTTTGACAGTAAAGCAGATGAGACTGACAACGCTATAAAATCAGGAAATGGCTATGGTGTCAGAATCGCTCATAGAATTACTATGGAAATCTCAATGGGGTGAAGAAGAATAATATACCCATCAAAATGAGAGATGGCTATGTTATAGCAACAAAAGATGAAGAAAAACAACGTAGGATGGAACACTTTAGTGAGGTTATGAATAGGAGATATGAAGGGAATAATTTGATTGATATACCTGAAGCTGATAAAGACCTTGATTTTCCCATGAATGAATTCAGCGCGTTAAAAGTAGAAGCTATCATAAAAAAAAAAAATTAAAAAGTGGAAAACCACGGGATAGGATGCAATAACTGAAGTTACTCCCCGACTATTTTAAGTTTTTTTTTTTTTTTTTTTTTTTTTTTTTTTTAATGTGTCTTAAAGAGACAAAACGTGATGAATGGGAGTTAGGAGACTTGACTAGATGCAATAATTACCGAAGTATAACACTTGCTTCAGTTTTTATTAAAAGATATATCATGTTTATTTTAAAGACACTGGAAAGTAGGATTGATGAACAGATGAGAGACGAGCAAGGAGGATTCAGAAAAGGTGGAATTTTTCCCTTACCAAATTTTAATTTTGAGACATTTATAGTAATACGTAGATTAAAGAAATTCCCGTTTAATGGCATTATTTGACTATGAAGAAGCGTTTAACAGTGTGTACTGGCCAGTTTTGTGGAGAGTCCTTTGTTATTATGGAATTCCTCCTCAATATGTAAATTTGATTAGGTGTGTTCATGATCATAGCAAGTGCAACGTTAATGTTATTGGACTATTGTGAAATAAATTTCCAATGAACAGCGGAGTACTCCAAGGGAATGTGTTGTCAACTACTGTATGTTGTTTATCCGACTCAAGGAATTTGTATTGGGTAGAACAGTCAGAGATGGTGGGGAAGAATTGGACTGGATTGGTGATTGGAA
>NC_090738.1:81576294-81577320 GCF_036898095.1 Palaemon carinicauda
GAAACAGTGATAATAGTTGATCATGTCCAAGAATTCCTACAGTGCTTTAATGGTCGAGGGCGTGGGGAAGTTCTGAACGGCTGCTACTTTTTCAGAGAGGGGATGGACTCCTTCTGGAGTGGTACGGTGCCCTAAGAACGACACTTCGTTGGCGCCAAAGCTATACTTGACGTACCGGACTACAAGGCCGTTTTTTTGCAGGCGGTCGAGCACGATGCTCAGGTGTCAGAGGTGTTCCGCTTTTGAGGAAGATAACACAAGTAAGTCGTCCATGTAACATACATAAAATGGGTAGTCCTCTAAGATACCATCCATGAGACGTTGAAAACTGGCCCCAGCATTATGAAGGCCAAAACAGGAGTAATTGAAGGTGTATGTATCGAAGGAATGGTGATGTCAGTCCTTGGGGATGTCTTCTGGATTCGTAGGAACCTGATAATACCCTTTCAGGAGGTCAAGCGTTGAGAAAACCTTCGCTTTGTGTAGGTAGGAGGTCACATCGGTGATGTTTGGGCAGGGGGTAGTGATCCGGTTCTCTTTGCATGTTCAGGTGGCTGTAATCCCCCCATGGACAAAGGGAGCTGTCTTTTTTTAGAATGATGTATAAGGGTAATGACCATGGCTTGGAAGACTTTCGGCAAAGGCCCATTTCTTCCATTGCACTGAACCTTTATTTGGTGGCTGCCAATCGATCCGGTGGCAGACGTCTGAATTTGACGAAGACTGGGGGTTCAGTCGTCTTGATATGGTGATAAATACCGTGTTTGGCATGAGCCATGAGCGTTTTGCAAAGTTCTGGATGGAAAACTTACGGGTACGACATGAAGGAGGCATCCGTGGGTGCGTTGATGATGAGAGCGAGGTTGGAGGGGGCAGTGCGAGTCTGCATTGACCAATCATCGGTGGGGGACATCGACCAAAAGGTGGAAATTAGAGAGGAAATCCGCACCGAGGATTGGCAATGAGAAGTCAGCAACGAGAAACTTCCAAATAAATTTGCCATTACCAAACGGTAATGTGATGTTC
>NC_090738.1:81577820-81580320 GCF_036898095.1 Palaemon carinicauda
ACCTTCTTGCCGGGACCTAGTAATATATATATATATATATATATATATATATATATATATATATATAATATATATATATATATATATATATATATATAATATATATATATATATATTATATATATATATATATATATATATACTCGATGTGCGTATAATAAAGTACTCAGTTGCATTCATCTCGCCTTTGGCTAACAGCCTAATCTTTGCTCGTCACATTGGTGACCCCAGGAATCTACTCGCTCCTCCCGCCTTCTCCCCTTCACTGTTACTATGGCGGATTCCCGGGAAGTTGGCACCCACCCCATTCGAAGTTTCGTTGTTCACCAGCGGAGATGCATTTGCTGGGTTTCAGCACACAGAAATCAAGATTCGCATCAAGGGCATGACTCGCTCAACCGCCAAGGAAGATTATGCTCTCACGGCGATATCCGGGGACACCATCCCAGAAATCTTCGACCGGCATGGTGAAAAAGAAGACATCCCAATAGTGTATGATGCCCTCAAAACATACCTTCTGCAGCAGTACTCAACATCCCCAGCCGCTCATATGATAAAGTTTTTTCTACTCTCTCAACAACAGTTGGGGGACTAAAGGGCTTTGCTTGCTCTCAGGGAAATAACCATTATCAACATCGACCTTCAAGACCTCCATCAACGCTTCCACTCCTAATGAAGAGGACACTTATTCAACGTCAACTGAAGATGATGTGAATGCCGTAGGACACACATATATACCCCGTGACGTGCCAGAGCGGCGACAAAGACGCCCATCACCCACCACTCGCTCGTGCCCAAACCAACGACTTCTATAGCCACTTATTGCCACCCATCAGCCGCAGTTTTGCTACTACATCTCCAGATTCGGGGCTGCCGCGACAAAATGTGCCAAGGATTGTCAGTGGCCAAAAAACGTGTAAGTAGGCAATGGTTTGTGGTGGTGGCTTCTGGTGTTTCTAACCTTTTGTTTTTTACATGATGCAGGAATGGGAGTGCAATTTTTGGTAGACAGAGTAGCTTGAAGTTCTCTTTTGCCTGCGAACTCTTCAGGACATGACGTAGTCTGTCTAAATCTGCCGACATACACCTGGTAGCGACTAATGGATGTGCGACTCCCAGATACTGTTGCGAGAACATCACATTACCGTTTGGTAATGGCAAATTTATTTGGAAGTTTCTCGTTGCTGACTTCTCATTGCTAATCCCTGGTGCTGATTTCCTCTCTAATTTCCACCTTTTGATCGATGTCGTCAACCGATGATTGGTCAATGCAGACTCGCACTGCCCCCTCCAACCTCGCTCTCTACATCAACGCACCCATGGATGCCTCTTCATGTTGTACCCGTAAGTTTTCCATCCAGAACTTTGCAAAACGCCCATGGCTCATGCCAAACACGGTATTTATCAAGACGACTGAACCCCCAGTCTTCGTCAGATTCAGACTTCTGCCACCGGATTGATTGGCAGCCACCAAATAAAGGTTCTGTGCAATAGAAGAAAAGACAGCTCCCTCTGTCCATGGGGGGATTACAGCCACCTGGATCACTATCCCCTGCTCAAACATCACCGATGTGACCTCCTACCAACACAAAGCGAAGGTTTACTCCATGCTTGACCTCCTGAAAGGATATTATCAGGTTCCTACGAATCCAGAAGGCATCCCAAAGACTGACATTACCATTCCTTCTATACACACACCTTCAATTACTCCTGTTTTGGCCTTCGTAATGCTGGGGCCAGTTTTCAACGTCTCATGGATGGTAATATTAGAGGATCTCCCATCTTGTGTATGTTACATAGACGACATACTTGTGTTATCTTCCTCAAAAGCGGAACACCGTCTGAACACCTGAGCAACGTGCTTGACCGCCTACAAAAAAAAACGGCCTTCTTTCCACTGATGCCAGCGACATCGGTATTGGTGTGGTACTGGAACAGGTGGTCAAGGGTTCGTCCCGCCCACTGGCCTTCTTCAGCAGAAAACTGTCCAAGGCAGGATCGGGGTTATTCTACTTTCGATCTCGAATTGCTGGCAGTGCACTTGGCTGTCCGTCACTTTGGCCATTTCTTAGAAGGTACGCCTTTCGTCGTTTGCACAGACCACATGCCTCTGGTACAAGCCTTCACTCGAAAGGCTGATGCCTGGGCCGCCTGTCAACGCCATCATCTGTAAACGATGGCTGAATACAATTGCACACTTCAACACGTCCCTGGGAAAATGAATCCCGTTGCCGATGCTATGTCAAGAAACACTTTGGCCGCCGTTCGACTAGGGGATTGGATTACAATGCCTTGGCTGAAGCCCAATGATAGGAGCCAGAGTATCAAGCATGTAGGTCATCCTGCACATCCCTCCGTTTGGAAGACATCCCCCTCAATGACTCCAACAACACCGTCCTCTGTGATGTCAGTACTGGTAGACCACGACAGTGGATTCCTGCTCCCATGTGCGGACAGGTGTTTGATTTCATTCACAGCTTTTCACATCACTCGTGCCGTT
>NC_090738.1:81585320-81587820 GCF_036898095.1 Palaemon carinicauda
GCTGTTCACTGGAAATTTATTTCATGATAGTCCAATAACATTAACATTACACTTGCTTTGATCATGAACAAACCTAATCAAATTTACATATTGAGGAGGAATTCCATAATAACAAAGGACTCTCCACAAATCTGGCCAGTACACAACGTTAAAGGCTTTTTCATAGTCAAAAAATGCCATTAAACGGGTATTCCTATAATCTACGTATTACTGTAAATGTCTCAAAATAAAAATTTGGTAAGTGGAACTTTTCTAAATCCAGCTTGCTCGTCTCTCATCTGTTCATCAATCTTCCTTTCCAGTGGCTTTAAAATGAACATGATATATCTTTTAATAACAATTGAAGCAAGTGTTATACCTCGATAATTATTGCAATTAGTCATTTCTCCTAACTCCCATTCATCACGTTTTGTCTCTTCAAGCCACATTAAAAAAAAAGAAAAAAAAATTCTGTAAGTAGTCTGGGGGTCACTTCATTTTTGGCCAGCATCATCTCGGCAGTTATTGCATCCTATCCCGCGATTTTCCACTCTTTTATTTTCTTTTTATGATAGCTTCTACTATAAACACACTGAATTCATTCATGGGACATTCAAGGTCTTTATCAGCTTCAGGTATATCAAACAAATTATTCCCTTCATATCTCCTATTCATAACCTCACTAAAGTGTTCTATCCTACGTTGTCTTTCTTCATCTTTTGTTGCTATGACATAGCCATCTCTCATTTTGATGGGTATATTGTTCTTCTTAACCCCATTGAGATTTCTATAATAATTTTATGAGCGATTCTGACACCATAACCATTTCTTGATTTTGTAGCGTTGTCAGTCTCATCTGCTTTACTGTCAAAATATTCTCTCCAGTAATTCCTGACTTTTCTTTTGACCTCAGTATCAAAACTGTAATAGTTAGCATCTTTTACCTTGTAATTTTTATCACTTCCTCGCAAACTCTCAATAATCAATTTCTGCCTTTGTCTCTTTTTTTATAGTATCATAAGTATCATTTAATATCCAGGTAACTGAGTGTCCTAAAACTTCACTACCAATTGACTGATATATGTTCTTAATATCACAGCATTCCTCATCAATTGTGTTTTCTTCGTCTCTTAAAGTCTCTGAGACTGGAAATCAATTCCTACATTCAACTAAAAAAGTTTCTCTGTGCTCTCAATCTAGAAGCTTAGTTGTATCAAATCTAGGTATTCTATCGATTTTTTTGTTGGGTCTTTTCAATTTTATTTTCAGCGATCACTACTAATAAGTGCACCTATATAGTTTCTTACATTTCTCAAAGTCCTTCTTTTCTCTTTATTCATGGTAATATGATTTCTCTGGTTTTTGTAATTGCCACATAGTGAACTCCATGTATATTGTGGATAATCTTATGTTAAGACCTAGTATCTCCAATTATAAGATTGTTTGATAAATAGAAACTAATGGAATGTGTTTCATTTTCGTTCAGGATTTCATCAACCCCCTTGACATCCATCACATTCTCTATTCTTTTATTATTTCTCCCAACTTTAGCATTGAAGTCACCAATCACAATTATCATATATCTCTCAGGGATCTCATCTTTTACTCTCTGAAATTCTTTTTTGTATTCATATTTCCTTGGGTAGGGCATAGCGAACTATAACACTCCTATTGCACTACTTGAATTGAATATATATATATATATATATATATATATATATATATATATATATATATATATATATATATATATATATATATATATATATATATATATATTTAAATAAGCCATATTTATTTTTGATATATTAATGTCTGTATTCTCCTAACGACCTCAGGATCAGAGCCCCAGGCGAAATCAAACAAAGACAAGAGCTTGTGACCGGCCTGGAATCGAACCCTAGTCCGGCAAGCTTGTATAGATAGTGACTAAACCCCTTGGCCATGAAGAAAGATAAAAAGTAAATGACAATTCTTCTGTACTTATACCTGTCGAATTCAGGTGTTTTGTGCTTAGAATTTAAATCAAGCCATTTGCACCATTGTAGCTAATTGGTAGTTTGTTACTTGGCATTCGATTAATGATAAATTTTGCACATTTAGACGTGTTTTTCATATTCAAATAAGCCATATATTTTTTGGATACATTAATGTCTGGATTCTCTTAACGACCTCAGGATCATAGCCCCAGGCGAAATCACACAAAGACAAAAGCTTGTGACCGGCTGGGAATTTACCCTGTTCCGGCAAGCTTGTATACACCGTGACTAAACCACTTGGCCACGAAGAAAGATAAAAAGTCAAAGACAATTCTTCTGTACTTATACCTGTCGAATTCAGGTGTTTTGTGCTTAGAATTGAAATCAACCCATCTTTACCATCGTAGTTAATTGGTAGTTTCTTACTTGGCATTCGATTAATGGTTAATTTTGCACATTTAGACGTGTTTTTCATATTCTAATAAGCCATATATATTTTGGATACATTAATGTCTGGATTCTCTTAACGACCTCAGGATCAG
>NC_090738.1:81595320-81607820 GCF_036898095.1 Palaemon carinicauda
CTGTTTCTTTTATTTGTCTATATATATATATATATATATATATATATATATATATATATATATATATATATATATATATATATATATATATATATATATATATATATATATGTATATATATATATATATATATATATATATATATATATATATATATATATATATATATATATATATATATATATATATATATATATATATATATATATATATATATATATATATATATATATATATATATATATATATATAGACAAATAAAAGAAACAAGGGGAAATATGATTATATATATATATATAATTATATATATATATATATATATATATATATATATATATATATATATATATATATATATATATATGTGTGTGTGTGTGTGTGGTGTATATATATATATATATATATATATATATATATATATATATATATATATATATATATATATATATATATATATATATATATATATATTTTTTTTTTTTTTTGGGGGGGTGGGCTCAAGCCATGTCGTCCTGATGGAAGTTCCTATAGGGTATCTACCTAGGGTATATGGGTATATTTCAACTACGGCGATATTCCCAGAGAATTTACCTTAAGGTACCCAGAATTCTAGCTCCTGGAGCGAATATCCCTAATGAAAGGGATATCGCGACATATCAGAGGACATATTCTTGACAAGCCACATGGCAATCTGCACCCCAAACAGAGATAACACATCGAGGGGTCCATTGGCAAGAAACGAAAACTAGAAAGAAAAAGGGGGAGCCGCTCCCAAGGCTCCCTCTTCTCCAGTTTCGTAAGCGTGCCTGGCGCCAATCCTGGCGCCATCTGTATTCTTTTTTGCGTAGCTTAACAACTCTGTGTTTTTTCCTGTGTTTCTCGCAAATCTTGGATTTATTCAGCTTTTCATAGCTTCTCCAACTTCGTCGGCCTCTGATAAGTTGAGTACCATTTCTTTTATGTATAAATTTAGGCTCTTGGTAAATTTTTAAGTGATTAATGGTATCAATCTTTGTTTCAAGAGCCGTTGCCTACCGGAGGCGTCATGGACACTGTCGCTCGCTAGGTATGAGTTTTAGTTAGCCAGAGCGACATTCCAGGTTGTTTTGCTTTAATGAATTTTAGGTATTTAGCGTTACATAGGATTTCCTTTCGTGCTTTTAGTATTTTTTTGGCGAATCGCCAACTCTGGCCTACGCTAGGCCATGTAGCCTAGTCGTTTGGTCCTAGTACTTCCTGCATGATTTTGGTTTTCCGAGTGTTTTAAAATTTTATTGAAGCTTTAGGCTGTTTTTTATACATTTAAGATTACGTTGAATATTTCCAAGATAGTATACGAGTGAGTTTCGATGATTTAGGTAATCGATTCTCTTGGTGCCTAGGCTAAGTTGCTTATGGAGCCTTAGTATACTTTCTCATACTCCCCGGTTGCTTTCTTTTCTTCTGAGAAGGTATGCAATCCCTTTCCCTCTGTTTAAGCCTTGGGCTTATCCCTAAGTGGTTTATCTGAATTAACTTTCGATAAAACTATACTGGGGAGTTACTGTACCTCCCTGTTCCAGTAAGTCTGGTTTCAGAGAGGGACAGAACAACAGAGTTTTTTAGTCTGAGTCTGAGTTTGTCTGGCTTGGGGTAGAGTCTCCCTCACTGGCCTGACACAGACATAGGAGGCTTAGCCTCCTTATATCACTACCGAAGGTTTCTGTACGAGATCATTCCTTCTTTTGTGATCTAGCAGACTAGTCCTTGTTGCTGTTCTCGGTAGGAGGATAAGGTCCTTTCCCTGGGAGTAGCAACACCTTCCTTGCTTTGGTTCATTGGGAGCTGGCAAGTATTGCTGGCCTCCCTCCTTTGATCTCCCTTAGGCTAAGATGAGCTTTCTTGGCTGCGGTTGATCCTTCACTAAAGCAAGGTTGGTAGGACCCTCTTTTGTCCCTTCCCCCTCTATCTCTGTAATGGCCTAGCCTTTACAGTACTGTACGTCATTCTACATTTGGACCTAGGATAGGTTAGGATGTGGAATTGACTCAGTCCCTTGCCGGCCGGCAGAGTCTGCCTTTAAGGCTGGCAGCCGGTCAGTCGTAGTCCTCTGGTTCTTTTGCTGCTAGCAGGCATCGGTTGTTTACCTTTGCCGGCCGACATTGGCTGTTGAAGGCCGGCAGTTACTGCCGGCCGGCACATGCATTTGAACCAGCGTTCTGCCACCTTATAGCTGTTAAGTAGTATGCTTTAAAGCTAGGTATGGTGTGTAGCCGGCCGGCACATAACCTGCTATACTGTACCAGTATTCTTTAGTATAACATATACTGTAGGAAGAAAACTATAGTATAAGTTTTGGTAGAGCACTGTGTGTTCTAACACTTTTGTTTTGTCTTGCACAGCCCTTTGGTGTTACCTTACAGATAAGAAAGTGAGTGCTTTCTTGTCTATTATCCGGGATTTTAAAATCATTGCTTAGGTGTGAGCTACACCTGTTTCCTCTGGAAACTTTTCATTGGTTATTCTAGAAGAGATTAACCATACGATTTTATTATCTGGAAGGCTGCAACAATTGGTTGTGAAGGAAACACAAGTGTGTGTCTTTCCTTTCTGATTTGTTATGTTAAACTGTGCATATTCAGTGATACGTAGTTCACTTGATACTCATAGAAATTTCTTCTCTTTATACGAGGACCCTCCGAAGTGCGGAAGTGTTTTCTGCAATGTCCGCATTAAGAACCTCTGCGGACATGAGTTTTGTAGGAGGCACACAGCACGCGCTGTCTCCAAGGGTGATCTCCAGTATTGGGACCCTCAGGTATGTACCGTGTGCACTAACCTGATTACTGAGGCCTTTGATTCCCCTACGATGGCGGAATCAAGGGTTATAGCAAGGGAGAAGCTTCGTACCTGGGTAAGGGGCTTCCAGAAAAAACACCTATGGACCTTAACTTCCAAGTGGGAAGATAAGGGTGTATCTTTTCCCTAGGGCATCAGCTGATGCAGTGATTCCCCAGCCTCATGAGGAGTTCCCCCAAGTTCAGATCCAGGTGGATGCTGAAGTCTCGGTCGCTATGCAAGACATCCAGTTGGATGACCGGATGTCTAACGTGGACGAGCGTCTGGAGGAAGACCTCCTGGCAGAAGCCGAGGATGAAGTTCAAGCCCCAGACGTTGTAGAGGAAGAGGTTGACGAGGTGTCGGCTACTCCGGTTCAGATCCCGGAGCCTATTCCCTCAACATCGGCCGCTCTCCCAGTAGAGCTGGGACCGGCCCTCTCCTGCATTGTTGGAATGATCCAACAAATGCAGAAGGAGAATCAGGAGAAGATGGCTGCAAAGGAACTCCGGATGCAGAGGCTTGCAGCATCACATGGGCCCCAGAAGAGGCTCAATGTGAAAGACCTTCCCTTGTGCTCAGATGCTAACCCGTGGAGGTATGCTGACCACATGTCGATGACGACTGGAAAGATCGCCATCTCGGATAAGTTGGGTTCAGTTCCCCTGGAAGAGGTGGAATTCTGGCCTAGCAAGGGGTCATATCCGGACTGTTATGTCCGGCTGAGGAAGGAACCAGCTTCAAAGGAGGAGACAGAGCCGAAGGAGGTCATAGTGATGGAACATGCTAAGGCTCAAGTTTTGCTTTCATCCTCGATGAAAGAGAGGGGCTTCCCGAGCTCAAAGGTAGGGGCATTGAGTAAGAAGCTCCCTTCCTTTGTGTCCTCTCTTGCTAGAGCCTTCCCCTTTTTACAGAAAGGGTTTGCGCCTGTACTAAAAGCAGTCGAGGCCGGCAAGCCTTGCCCCTCCCTGGAGGAGTGTAAACCCTTGTCGCTGGCCCTGCCTATGGACCACAAAGACTGGAAATACGTCCATCTTACGTTCTCAGTTGGGAAGTTGGAGGCTGATATAGCCGGACGTCAGTTCGACGAGGACCTCCCTAAGCTGTCTGACTCTCTTTTACGGAGAGAGTTCGAGACAAAATAAAAGACTTGCTGCCTGAATGTCTCTTCAGACTACTCTTGAGACGAAGGCAAGTGACCCCAAATTCCATGAAATGTTCATGTTAGTGGCCATGACTCATTTGGCCACAGTGACGAAGGATCTTTATAGCTTCGTCAGAGCAAGGAGAGCTTGTAGGGAGTTCGTGTTCACCTCGGCTACGGTGAGGCACGAGCCAAGTGAACTAATCTCCTCCAACATTGGGGGCAAAGACCTTTTCCCTACCGAATTGGTCAAAGAAGTTGTTGACAAGGCCGCCACGGAGAATAGAAACCTTCTCCAGAAGTGGGGCCTGGCTATAAAAAGAAAGTCTTCCCCGGATTAGGGTCCTCAACCAAAGGGGAAGACTATGAGGACTAGGCTACCGTCTCGGCCAGCCAAGCCTCTTAGACAGCAACAGCAACTGCAATTGCCATTGCCTTCAGTGCCCCAGATGGTGGCACAAACCCCGACCACATTCCAGTGGGTACCCCAGGCCGTGTCGACACAGTCCATGGCATTCACCCCAACGTTCGAAGGGCAGTCTACTTCCTTTCGAGCGAAGCCTAGAGGAGCAGCCAGAGGCTCGTCTAGGCGTCCCTCAAGGGAAAGGGGATTCAGGGGTGTTCGCGGTCAGGGAGGCAAGACCTCAGGACGGCAGTCCAAGTGAGATGATGCCGGTAGGAGGGAGACTTCAGAATTTTCGGGATCGGATTACCTTTGATCCCTGTGCCCACAGCCTACTCAAGAACGGACTGGGCTGGAGCTGGTACAACACTCCACCCCCGTGCCCTAGGTTTTTCCAACACTCCATCCCGGTTCTGGAGGAGTACGTCCAGGAATTGTTGGAGAAAAAAGTGATCCAAAGGGTGAAGTCCATCAAATTCCAAGGGAGGCTGTTTTGTGATCCCAAGAAAGACTCGGAAAAGTTCAGAATCATTCTGGACTTGTCGCCACTCAACAAGTTCATAGTGAATTGCAAGTTCAAGATGCTAACACTGCAACACATAAGGACCTTACTGCCCAAGAAGGCATATTCCGTCTCCATAGACTTGTCAGACGCCTATTGGCACGTTCCAATCAACCATCGACTCTCCCCCTACCTAGGGTTCAAGCTACAACGAAAACTATACGCCTTCAGAGCCATGCCATTCGGGCTAAATATAGCCCCAAGGATCTTCACGAAGCTTGCGAGCGTAGCTCTCAAACAATTACGCCTAAAGGGAATTCGGGTAGTAGCCTACCTGGACGACTGGCTGGTGTGGGCAGCATTCGAGACTGAATGCTTACAAGCTTCCATTCAAGTGATCCAGTTCCTAGAGTATCTAGGCTTCAAGATTAACAGAAAAAAAACTCGACTTTCTCCATCTCAAAAGTTCCAGTGGCTGGGAATCCGCTGGGACCTAATGTCACACCGTTTCTCCATCCCGGCGAAGAAAAGGAAGGAGATAGCGGGTTCTGTCAAGAGACTTCTAGATTCTGAAAGGATATCAAGACGCGAACAGGAGAGGGTACTGGGTTCTCTCCAGTTTGCTTCGGTGACAGACCCAGTGCTAAGAGCACAGCTAAAGGATGCAACCGGAGTTTGGAGAAGTTATGCATCAAACGCGTGAAGAGATCTGAGAAGACCAGTTCCGCTTCGGCTACATACTCTTCTCAGGCCTTGGTCCCAAGCCAGACATCTAAAGAAGTCGGTTCTTCTTCAGCCACCTCCCCCGTCGGTGACAATTCACTTAGACGCCTCGAAGGAGGGATGGGGAGGTCACCCTCATCGGAAAAAAGTCAAGGGGACTTGGTCCAAGCTATTCAAGACCTTTCTCAAAAACTTTCTAGAAGCTATTGCAGTGCTCCTTGCCTTAAAGAAAATCTCCCCGCGTCACTCAATCCACATAAGGTTGGTGATGGACAGCGAGGTAGTTGTGAGATGCTTGAATCGACAAGGATTGAGGTCACCACCTCTCAACCAGGTGATGTTGGCTATCTTCCGATTGGCGGAAAAGAAGAAGTGGTACCTGTCAGCAGTTCACCTCCAAGAAGTCTGCAATGTGAGAGCGGATGCTCTATCCAGGTTCACACCGATAGAGTCAGAATGGTCCTTAGACGCAGGATCATTCTCCTTCATTCTGAATCAATTCCCAGAACTGCAGATAGACCTCTTTGCGACGGAAAACAACAAGAAGTTGCCCCTGTACGTGTCCCCGTACGAGGACCCCTTAGCGGAAGCAGTGGACGCGATGTCCCTCGACTGGAACAGATGGTCCAGGATTTATCTGTTCCCTCCTCACAACCTTCTGTTGAGGGTCCTCAACAAACTGAGAACCTTAAAAGGGGTAGCGGCAATAGTGGCCCACAAGTGGCCGAACAGCGTGTGGTTCTACCTGGCATTGGAACTGCGGTTGAAGTTTCTACCGCTACCAGATCCAGTTCTGACGCAGCGAGTCCAGAAGTCGACTGTCTGCGCTTCATTACAGAAAACGCGGACCTTGCAGCTCATGATTTTCTCTCCCTAGCGGTGAGAAAGCGTTTCGGGATTTCGAAAGCCAGCATAGACTTCCTAGAGGAATATAAGTGCACATCTACTAGAAGGCAATATGAGTCATCTTGGAGAAAATGGGTGGCCTTTGTCAAGGCGAAGAATCCGCAGGAGATCTCGACAGACTTCTGCTTATCTTTCTTCATCCACCTCCATGGTCAAGGGTTGGCAGCTAACACGATTTCAGCGTGTAAGTCTGCTTTGACAAGACCCATCATATATGCCTTCCAGGTCAACCTCGGTAACGAGATCTTTAATAAAGTTCCGAAAGCCTGCGCTAGGCTTAGACCTTCAGCACCTCCAAAGCCCATTTCATGGTCTGTAGACAAAGCTCTCCGTTTTGCTTCTCTGTTGAGCAATGAGGAGTGTGCGTTAAAGGATTTGACACAAAAAGTTATTTTCCTATTTGCACTCGCGTCCGGGGCCAGGGTTTGTGAGATTGTAGCCCTCTCGAGAGAGGCAGGTCCTGTTCAGTTCCTGGATGGGGGAGAACTGAACCTGTTTCCGGATCCTACGTTTCACACCAAGAATGAGTTACCCACCAACAGGTGGGGTCCCTGGAGAATCTGCCCTCTGAAAGAAGATGCATCTCTATGTCCAGTAGAATGCCTAAAGGTCTATCTTCGTAGAACTTCAGACTTCAAGGGTGGTCAACTATTCAGGGGAAAAACATCAGGCTCAAATTTATCTCTGAATCAACTCAGAGCGAAAATGACATATTTTATTCGCAGAGCGGATCCTGACAGTACACCCGCAGGTCACGATCCTAGGAAAGTTGCCTCATCCTTAAATTTCTTTAATTGTATGGATTTTGAACATCTCCGTTCATACACTGGCTGGAAGTCTTCCAGAGGGTTCTTTCGCCACTATGCGAAGCAAGTAGAGGAATTAAAGATATCTGTGGTAGCAGTGGGTCGCGTCGTTAACCATACTGTTTAACTCTGCGAGGAACAGTGCTTTTAATTGGGACGATTAATTCCAGGGTGAGTGTGTAGTTACATACGGTACTAAAAACTAAGTGAGGGCACTGAGTTGCCCACATAGACTGTTCCTTTTCCAAAGGTGAACCTAGCATAAGTGCAGTCATGTGTGCCGAGTGTTTCTAACGCTAATGTGATTGACTTGTAATACAGACTTTTATGACTTTGATACCTCGGTATCTTAAAAGTGGCAATAATGTTCTTTCTTTCAGATAAACAAGATCTGTTTACTATCATACTCATGCTTAAAGTTTTGGGTTATCCTCTTCTTATATATATATATATATATATATATATATATATATATATATATATATATATATATATATATATATATATATATATATATATATATATTATATATATATATATATATATATATATATATATATATATATATATATATATATATATATATTGTTGTTAACCTGTCTGTTTATTGTCTGTCAATAAACTTGTTCTTGGGAACCTTGCGTCTCCTTCACCTGTGTCAATTTAATGGTATAATGGAGGATTCATTCTATGTACCTTATATGGGATAATTCTAATAGAATTGTTCCTTTATGCAAGCTATGTTGCATTGGTTTATGCTTTCCCTTAATGGGAGGACTCCGTCCCATAAGGGGACGGTGGCGGTTTTACAAGTTTCTTCCTATGCGGATATAAACCTTTCTCCAATACAAGTATTTTGCTGAGAACTGGTCGATATTTCATATTGACGCAGTGGTTCTTTACAAACTCTGCTTTACTTAATATAGGGTGAGACCACTATATTAGCTTGCCTGGTATTCATACATAGGTATATGTACTCTTCGAGACTTTTCCAGGGTCTTGTAGGACTCTTCCCTGTAAGGGGCAGGAAGCTCTAACATGGTTTATGGTTAGTTGAAAAGATGTATAACGGTAACATCTTAGGTCTCTAGGTCTAGTCGACCGGGGAAAAAATTACCTCCGGGGAGTACGGCACGTTCTGAGAATCCACAGATACAGTAATGCTCTGGTATACTTCCATCAGGACGACATGGCTTGAGCCCAAAAAACGGATTTTGAGCGAAGCAAAAAATCTATTTTTGGGTGATATGGCCATGTCGTCCTGATGGACCCGTCCTTCCCTCTCTATGAAAGGGCTGTAGGACCCCTCCCTACATACAGTATCTGTAGCACCTCGTGTATGCTACAAGGAATACAGATGGCGCCAGGATTGGCGCCAGGCACGCTTACGAAACTGGAGAAGAGGGAGCCTTGGGAGCGGCTCCCCCTTTTTCTTTCCCGTTTTCGTTTCTTGCCAATTGACCCCTCGATGTGTTATCTCTGTTTGTGGTGCAGATTGCCATGTGGCGTGTCAAGAATATGTCCTCTGATATGTCGCGATATCCCTTTCATTAGGGATACTCGCTCCAGGAGTTAGAATTCTGGGTACCTTAAGGTAAATTCTCTGGGAATATCGCCATAGTTGTAATATACCCTAGGAAGCTAGCCTATAGGAACTTCCATCAGGACGACATGGCCATCTCACCTAAAAATAGATTTTTCGCTTCGCTCAAAATCCGTTATATATATATATATATATATATATATATATATATATATATATATATATATATATATATATATATATATATATATATATATATATATATATATATATATATATATATATATATATATATCAAATAAGCCATATATATTTTTGATATATTAATGTCTGGATTCTCTTAACAACCTCGGGATCACAGACCCAGGCGAAATCTCACAAAGACAAGAGCTTGGCTCCGGCCGGGAATCGAACCCTGGTCGGCAAGCTTATATAGACAGTGACTAACCCACTTGGCCACGAACAAAGGTTAGTCACTGTCTATATAAGCTTGCCGACCAGGGTTCGATTCCCGGCCGGAGCCAAGCTCTTGTCTTTGTGAGATTTCGACTGGGTCTGTGATCCCGAGGTTGTTAAGAGAATCCAGACATTAATATATCAAAAATATATATGGCTTATTTGAATATGAAAAACACGTAAAAATGTGCAAAATTTATCATATATATATATATATATATATATATATATATATATATATATATATATATATATATATATATATATATATATATATATATATATATATGTGTGTGTGTGTGTGTGTGTGTGTGTGTGTGTTTGTGTGTTTGTGTGTGTGTGTGTGTCTGCGGCTGTAAGTATAATTGTATTGAAATTAAATATTGTGGGACTATGTACATACCTTTTATAGGCTTTCTTTGGTTATCACTTTTGTTCGTAGTTGACGACTTTTAGATAAAATAAAATCCTCTTCTCCTGGAGTTTCACAAGTATCAAAATTATTTTCGCAAGGTTTCATTAGTGTTATTTGAACTACGTTCATATACATTTTCGTATTGATACATGGAATAGAAAAGTCGGAGTAGCATTTTCTTCAATATCCACAGGAGTCCGATTTTCCCCGGTGCCGTAAATGACTTGTAGAATATTTCACATATCTAAATGAAATTCTCAGGGAATAATGGGATGGATATTGAATTTTTCTTACTAATTTTCATGTTAAGATATGCTACAGAAAAGCCACAGCAAACGTTTAGTTTGGTCTAGGTTGAATAGTTATTTATTTCGGTGGAGTAAATTGTTCCAAGAATAATTCAAATATCCTAATCAGAATTTCAGGGATTAATTGGAAACATTGTATTTCTGTTCTTGCCAAAATCCATGGTAATATATATAATTCAAAAGACCCAGCTATCTTGTAGCTTTCTTAAATCTGGTGTTAAATGGAGCAACCTGACAGTGAACTGCGTGATAGTTAGTGACATCACGAGCGACAATGTCCATCTCATAAACAATATTCAACCTAAGTTCAGCTAGTAACCCCGGTAATGAACTATAGGTTTCATCATCCATATATGCTCTGGATACTTCTCACCAGTGATCATTAGTAAATAATTACAATACTATGAGGGTTTTTTCGTCTTAGTTCTTTGGCGTTACGTTACGCATGTAAAGATAGAAGCTTTAAGTTGAAATCTGATAGTGCCATGTCACATTGTGTGGGTAATTATATAATAATACATGATAGGAGGCGATTAACTAGAAAATTGTTACATCGTAAGATGATTTATTGTCTAAGTTAATTTTCACAAAAAAGAAAAAAAAAAGGACAAATCTTCTTCAAAGCGATTGAAATTGAACTTTAAATCTTGAGATTACATAGCAGAAGAATTACAAGATTCTCGCTGGCTCTTAAATGATATTATCAGTTAAATACAATGGAATAAACTTTTAACTGATACAATAGTTACACACGGGGAGAACGGATACCCGGGGAGGCATTTACATGACTATGATTAGTGCAATAAGAAATCGTTGGACGTCTTAAGGCGTGTGGATGTCCGCCATGGTTGAGGTATGCTAACCATGGCTGGTGAGCCTAGTGAGGGTTGCCCAATCACGGGTAGGACTCGAACCTAACTGGCCTTCTCCTTACATAATCTAGGTGTTCTTATTTCGCCTATATCTCGGGGGTGGGTTGGGGCGTTGAGGGCTTGTCTCGCCCAAGGGTAGCATTGGTAGGTGATGTATCAGCATCAGACTGGTTCTCACTCTGCGTCCCCTCTCCCCGGCTTAACTGCTGACATGAAAACAGATTTAGTACACGTGTGCATGGGTCAGCAGATACCCAGCAATAATGAAAGCGGCTTCAACTGCTTCCCACATAACCTATGGATCTGTGAAACAATATCATAGGTCGACAATATCTACCCTATCTCCTGTACATTTAGATTATTATTACTTTTTTTTTTTTTTTTTTTTTTTTACGTTATTTGTTCCACATGTGAGAGCCAACGTTTCGGGTAGAGATAAAACTGATGCGGTGAAAGTGCCTAAAACAAGACCAAATTTATGCTCACCAATGAATCGTATAATTCGATATTTTTCATATGTCATGATTAACGTGAATGCTTGGAATCAATACAGAATATTTTTCGGTTATATTATGTATGACTGACTGTGAATTACATTGTTGATTTTTAACTTACCTAAACGTAAATAAATTATTATTTTTACAATAGGTCTTATGAAAGTTCAAATAACGTTATGGAGTTGATTAAATTATAAATTTAAAACCTTTAAATATGGAGATATGAAAATTTTATATACAAAATTTATTTTGTCAGATATATACGCAATAAATATATTTCTTATGCCAGGATTATATCATTGTTTTGCCTTTCTTATTGTTCTTTGATATAGCAAAAATTTATTCATTATAATATATCAACTTTTTAAAAATAATTATTGCACTTGTTAAATCAAATTATAAAACCAGCAAACTCCTAATATTGCATAGAAATTATTACTTAAATATCATATAAATAAAATATATTATTATCTCTCTCTCTCTCTCTCTCTCTCTCTCTCTCTCTCTCTCTCTCTCTCTCTCTCTCTCTCTCTCTCTTACCGTTGCCGTTTGGTTCTTGAAGATTGAACGGAAAACTAATTCTTACGAAGTTCGAAGAAGTTTGTTTAGGATCTCAAGTCTGCTAATTTTGTTTCAAGGATCTAACATTTGCTATGACTTTCCTTGAAGGAACAATCGAGAGGGTGATGGATTCAGAGATCATAAACCGCTAATATTAAAAAAAAAAATGTTGGTAATATGATTTTTCAGCGATAATAATAATAATAATAATAATAATAATAATAATAATAATAATAATAATAATAATAATAATAATAATAATAATAATAATAATAATAATAATAATAATAATAATAGTACTACTACTACTACTACTACTACTACTAAAAATAATAATAATAATAATAATAATGCTATATTATCCATATATTTTATCTAGAAAATAAACAAAACTCATGTACAGTACAGTATTTTGTTACAGTTCTGATAACTAATTAGCACAACTAACATGACAAGACGAATATTATATTTATATTAACAAAATACGTCGCTAATACTCAAACAACAACAAATATCATATAACAGGAATAGATGTTAAGTCAAAAAC
>NC_090738.1:81617820-81618832 GCF_036898095.1 Palaemon carinicauda
ATCCAACCGACTGAGCTATCAAGAGAGACTAAAAGTTTATGACAAGTCCCCCTACATATTCCTGTCGAATTCAGGAATCTGTTCATAGACTTGAAATAAACCCATCTCCACCATGATAGCTGAATCGTGAGTTTGCAACACGTGGTTATTTTAATGAACATATATCACAAGCACACGTGATTTTAATTAATGTAAATATCACCCACAAATGGCATTTAATACCGAATTCTATCTTGGGAATATATATCCACTTGAAATTCATTTTATGGTAACAGCTTCTGGCCAGGTGGGGATTCGAACCACCACCTGTACGGCTGAAAACCATGCTGGCAGGGACCCTACCGACTGAGCTATCAAGAGAGACTAAAAGTTTATGACAAGTCCCCCTACATATTCCTGTCGAATTTAGGAATCTGTTCATAGACTTGAAATAAACCCATCTCCACCATGATAGCTGAATCGTGAGTTTGCAACACGTGGTTATTTTAATGAACATATATCACAAGCACACGTGATTTTAATTAATGTAAATATCACCCACAAATGGCATTTAATACCGAATTCTATCTTGGGAATATATATCCACTTGGAATTCATTTTATGGTAACATCTTCTGACCGGGTGGGGATTCGAACCACCACCTGTACGGCTGGAAACCATGCTGGATGGGACCCTACCGACTGAGCTATCAAGAGAGACTAAAAGTTTATGACAAGTCCCCCTACATATTCCAGTCGAATTCAGGAATCTGTTCATAGACTTGAAATAAACCCATCTCCACCATGATAGCTGAATCGTGAGTTTGCAACACGTGGTTATTTTAATGAACATATATCACAAGCACACGTGATTTTAATTAATGTAAATATCACCCATGAATGGCTTTTACATATAATATATATAATATATATATATATAGATAGATAGATAGATAGATAGATATATATATATATATATATATAAATTATATATATATATATATATGTATATATATATATATATATATATACAG
>NC_090738.1:81619332-81621832 GCF_036898095.1 Palaemon carinicauda
TTGTGCTCCCAAATAAAGATCAATTCACTAAACGTTCAACACTGCTCCCGAAGGCACTAGAAGAGTTCAAAAACCCAGGCCTAAATGCCAAAGGACCATGAAGTGTGAAGTAGGAGATGATGAATGAAGAAATAATGAATTTCAACCACAAGATGGAGACGACTGATGAAATCTAGCGGATGAACTTTTTTCAATAGGCGTGTATATATATATATATATATATACACACACACACACATATATATATATATATATATATACACACACACACATATATATATATATATAAATATATATATATATATATATATACATACATAATATACTATATATATATATATATATATATATATGTAAATTATCACCCACGAATGACATTTAATACCGAATTCTATCTTAGGAATATATAACACCTTGGAATTCATTTTATGGTAACAGCTTCTGGCCGGGTGGGGATTCGAACCACCACCTCTACGGCTGGAAACCATGCTGGCTGGGACCCAACCTACTGAGCTATCAAGAGAGACTAAAAGTTTATGACAAGTCCCCCTACATATTCCTGTCGAATTCAGGAATCTGTTCATAGACTTGAAATTAACCCATCTCCACCATGATAGCTGAATTGTGAGTTTGCAACACGTGGTTATTTTAATGAACATATATCACAAGCACATATGTTTTTAATTAATGTAAATATCACCCACGAATGGCATTTAATACCGAATTCTATCTTGGGAATATATATCCACTTGGAATTCAATATATGGTAACAGCTTCTGACCGGGTGGGGGGATTCGAACCACCACCTGTACGGCTGGAAACTATGCTGGCAGGGACCCTACCCGACTGAGCTATCAAGAGAGACTAAAAGTTTATGACAAGTCCCCCTACATATTCCTGTCGAATTCAGGAATCTGTTCATAGACTTGAAATAAAACCCATCTCCACCATGATAGCTGAATCGTGAGTTTGCAACACGTGGTTATTTTAATGAACATATATCACAAGCACACGTGAGTTTAATTAATGTAAATATCACCCACGAATGGCATTTAATACCGAATTTCTATCTTGGGAATATATATCCACTTGGAATTCATTTTATGGTAACAGCTTCTGGCCGAGTGGGGATTCGAACCACCACCTCTACGGCTGGAAACCATGCTGGCAGGGATCCAACCGACTGAGCTATCAAGAGAGACTAAAAGTTTATGACAAGTCCCCCTACATATTCCTGTCGAATTCAGGAATCTGTTCATAGACTTGAAATAAACCATCTCCACCATGATAGCTGAATCGTGAGTTTGCAACACGTGGTTATTTTAATGAACATATATCACAAGCACACGTGATTTTAATTAATGTAAATATCACCCACAAATGGCATTTAATACCGAATTCTATCTTGGGAATATATATCCACTTGAAATTCATTTTATGGTAACAGCTTCTGGCCAGGTGGGATTCGAACCACCACTGTACGGCTGAAAACCATGCTGGCAGGGACCCTACCGACTGAGCTATCAAGAGAGACTAAAAGTTTATGACAAGTCCCCCTACAATTTCCTGTCGAATTTAGGAATCTGTTCATAGACTTGAAATAAACCCATCTCCACCATGATAGCTGAATCGTGAGTTTGCAACACGTGGTTATTTTAATGAACATATATCACAAGCACACGTGATTTTAATTAATGTAAATATCACCCACAAATGGCATTTAATACCGAATTCTATCTTGGGAATATATATCCACTTGGAATTCATTTTATGGTAACATCTTCTGACCGGGTGGGGATTCGAACCACCACCTGTACGGCTGGAAACCATGCTGGATGGGACCCTACCGACTGAGCTATCAAGAGAGACTAAAAGTTTATGACAAGTCCCCCTACATATTCCAGTCGAATTCAGGAATCTGTTCATAGACTTGAAATAAACCCATCTCCACCATGATAGCTGAATCGTGAGTTTGCAACACGTGGTTATTTTAATGAACATATATCACAAGCACACGTGATTTTAATTAATGTAAATATCACCCATGAATGGCTTTTACATATATATATATATATATATATATAGATAGATAGATAGATAGATAGATATATATATATATATATATATAAATTATATATATATATATATATATGTATATATATATATATATATATATACAGTATAAAACTCATAAACTCTTTTTATATATTTTCAGTATGCATACGCATGTGTCAAGCCTTATAAAATCAGAAGAGAAAAAAAATACTTATGAAAATAAAGATACTATTAACACTAATCGGTTCACTATCGTTTACATCTTTGGACTTGCTAGGACTAACAGTTCTCTATAAATACTACTCAATATTTCAATTATTATTTCAATATAGAAAAAGAATTAGAGATAAAAGCATAAGAATATTTGATCAACGATTTTTTAAGTCATATGACTTTTTCCTTATAAACTATCATGAATCATTTGCATAAAAGATAAGTTAATAAG
>NC_090738.1:81631832-81634332 GCF_036898095.1 Palaemon carinicauda
TATATATATACTTGGTCGTGTCATGAAGGCATAGCTGTCCTCCATCACCTTCTTTAACTTGATTATCCTGTGTCATGACTCAGATATATAAAAACTTATGGGGTCACTTTATAGGATCCTGAACATCTAATAGAAGTGAAAGAACCTCGCTATCCTGACACTATTTATGATATCTAGGCAATGGTTTGCTATGTATACAAATTGAAAAGTGATCGCAGGAATTTTATCTTCAGCCAACTCACGATCAAAGCTGAACATCTTTGTAACCTTTGATAGCCAGTAATGTTTCATATTAAACCCAGGATTCTCCCTCAATCGAATCTTTTTTTATTATGCACAGGGAGCAAATTCTGTGAGAGCTAAGTTTTGTAGCCATGATGGTTATACTCTGAATATCTGGTCGGGGGAGGAAACGATTTAGATATTCAGTTTGAATGGATGCAATATCATATTTAGTAGTTTTAGCAGCAGGGATGATAGTCCATTTCTGTTTTCCGTATCATGCTCATACATCGTTTGTTAGAGATATGGGTGTGGTCAATCAGCCTAGGGGATACAACAGCAGAGACTATGTTATGAAATTGAGCCAAGACAAGTGGTGATCAGTGTTTCTGTCCGGTCATTTTCGACATCATTGTCAATTAAAGCAAGGTCCTCCTCAACATTGTCAAGAGCACAGGTTCCTGAGTACTCCATAGTCATTATTAACTGGTGTATTGACAATGCTAGTATCTGAGTTTGTAATGCTTGTACAGTGACGTAGCATAAGAAGAATATCCACGTCACACACACTGCACTACATATGCACGGCCTAGAATAAAATTTAACGAAGTGGTATTGCCTAGCGAACGTGATTTTCAATTTCAAATAAAGTCTGAGTCCAAAATCTCGTGAATACACTATTATCACAGCATAGATCATTGAGCCCTACCGCAGCGTTCAGTCAGTTCTAGCGATAATAGCACCTTTTATTTCCAAAATAATCAGGAAAGTTTCATGAGCACTTAAAAGCCGGTATTGAAAAGCAAGCATGATCAAGATGGCACTCCCTAGACAGAGAGAGAGAGAGAGAGAGAGAGAGAGAGAGAGAGAGAGAGAAATGTAATGTTACTTTACGAATAGACCACTAAGTGAATGTTTATCACAATACAAGCAAATATATATACATATATATATATATATATATATATATATATTCCCATGATACATTTCTCTAAAGCAGTCCATGTCAAAATCTGGGAATGGGAAAATTGTGAGTTTTTTCCTGCTAGACACGCCCCTTCCCCCACCCCTTATCACGACTCGTCATGAAATTACGGGTAACCTTCATAACTTCAGTGCCATTCATAATCATAGGTAATAAGAAAAAAACACCAACTGACATAAATATACCATAAAACATTTCCTTAAGCAGTCCATGTCAAAATCTGGCACCATGAAAATTGGAGTTTTTTGCTGCTACCCCCATCCCCCTTACAAGGCTTGTCATGAAATTATGGGTAACCTTCAAAACTTTAATGCCCTTCCTATTTACAGTTAATAAGAGAAAACATGAACTGACCATATATATACCACTAAAACATTTCTGTGAAGCAGACCATGTCAAAATCTTGGACCGTGAAAATTTTGAGTTTTTTACTGCTACCCCTCTTCCCCTCATAACTTGCCATGAAATTATGGGTAACCTTTATAACTTCAATGCCCTTTTTTATTATAGTTGATAGGAGAAAACATGAACTGACCATATATATACCCATAAAACTTTTCTCTGAAGCAGTCAATGTCAAAATCTGGGACCGTGAGAATTTTGAGTTTTTTTCATGCTTCCCCCTCCCTTACACGACTTGTCATGAATTTATGGGTAATCTTCATAACTTCAATGTCCTTTTTGATGATAGTTAATAAGAGAAAACATGAACTCATCATATATATACACAAAAGATATTTCTCTGACGCAGTCCATGTTAAAATCCAGGACCCTGAAAAGTTTGACTTTTTTCCTGCTACCCCACTCCCCCTATACGACTTATCATGAAATTATAGGTAACCCAAGTAACTTCAATGACCTTTACAATTAGAGTTAATAAGAGAAAACCCGAATTGACCGTATATATACTCATAAAACCTTTCTCTGAAGCAATCGATGTCAAAATCTGCGACCTTGAAAATTTTGAGTTTTTCCTGCTAACCCCCTAACCTCTCTTACATGACTTGTCTGGAAATTATGGGTAACATTCATAACTTCCATAACCTCTGCATATATACATATATATATGTATATATATATATATATATATATATATATACAATGAGAAAGATGCAAGGAGTTACAGGGCTTTGAATATAGCAAAGACTGTTTAGTTCATCAGCGGAGATTCAATTAGATTTTAGAGAGTTCTTTTGATCAGGTTTCTCTTATTCATGAGCTCATTTACCGTGTTACTGTTAACTACATCCGCAAGTATTTACTATTTAGAGTGTAAAGAAATTGCCAGATTAC
>NC_090738.1:81639332-81654332 GCF_036898095.1 Palaemon carinicauda
TATGAAGAGAATAAGAAGTTTTGGAAAGAAGTGAAGAGAGTAGGGAAGGCTGGCTAAAAAATTTAAGAGACAGTGAAAAATGGAAATGGAATGTTGTTAAAAGGAGAGGAGGCAAGGAAAAGGTAGGCGGAATATTTTGAAAGTTTACTGAATGTTGAGGATAATAGGGAGGCAGATATAATTGCTGTTGCAGGTGCTGAGGTGCTGATGATGGGAGATGAGAATGAGAGAGAGATTACAATTGAGGAAGTAAATAGAGCACTAGATGAAACGAGAGTAGGAAAAGCATCTGGTATGGATGGTGTGAGAGCTGAAATGTTGAAGGAAGGGGATGTGACTGTACTTGAATGGTTGGTGAGATTGATTAATATGTGTTTTGTGTTGTTGATGGTATCAGTAGATTAGGTTTGTGCATGTATTGTACCACTATATAACGGTATGGGAAATGTGCATGAGTGTTGTTATTCAAGAGGTATTAGTTTTGTTTAGTGTAATTGGAAAAGTATATGGTAGAGTACTGATTAATAGGATTAAGGATAAAACAGAGAATTTAATCTAAGAAGTACAGCGTGGTTTTAGAAGAGGTAGGGGTTTTATGAATCAGATTTTTACAGTTAGGCAGATGTGCTAGAAATATTTAGCAAAAGGTAAGGAGGTGAATGTTGCGATTATGGATCTGGAAAGAGCGTATGATAGAGTTGATAAGGAGGCAATGTGGAATGTGATTAGGTTATCTGGAATGGGTGGAGGGTTGTTGCAAGCAGTGAAATGTTTCTACAAAGGTAGTAAAGCATGCGTTAGGATAGGAAATCGAAGTGAGTGATTGGTTTCCAGTGAAAGTGGGGCTGAGACAGTGATGTATGATGTCGCCGTGGTTGTTTAACTTGTATGTTGAATGAGTGGTGAAAATAGGTGAATGCTCGAGTGTTTGCACGAGGATTAAAACTGTTAGAAGAGAATGACCATGAATGGGAGGGAAATTAGTTGTTATTTGCGGCTGATACTGTACTGGTTGCAGACGCGGAAGAGATGCTTGGCCGATTAGTTACAGAATTTGGAAGGGCGTATGAGAAAAGGAAGTTGAGAGTTAATGTGGGTAAGAGTAAGGTTATGAGATGTACGACAAGGGAAGGTGGTGCAAGGTTGAATGTCATGTTGAATGAAGAGTTACTTGAGGAGGTGAATCAGTTTAAGTACTTAGGGTCTGTTGTTGCAGCAAATGGTAGTGTGGAAGCAGATGTACGTCAGAGAGTGAATAAAGGGTGCAAAGTGTTGGGAGCAGTTAAGGCAGTAGTAAAAAATAGAAGGTTGGGCATGAATGTAAAGAGAGTTCTATATGAGAAAGTGATTGTACCAACTGTAATGAATGGATCAGAGTTGTGGAAATGAAAGTGAAAGAGACAAAAATTTAATGTGTTTGAGATGAAGTGTCTAAGGAGTATGGCTGGTATCTAGAGTAGATAGGGTTAGGAACGATGTAGTGAGGGTGAGAACGGGTATAAAGAAATTAGTTAGCAGCTAGATTGGATATTAATGTGTTGAGGTGGTTTGGCCATGTTGAGAGAATGGAAAATAGCTGTCTGTAAAGAAGGTGATGAATGCAAGAGTTGATGGAGAAGTACAAGAGGAAGGCCAAGGTTTGGGTGGATGGATGGAGTGAAGAAATTTCTGGGTATTAGGAGGATAGATGTGAGAGAGGCAAGGGAGCGTGCTATAAATATGAATGAATGGCAAGTGATTGCGACGCAGTACTGGTAGGCCCTGCTGCTTCCGCTGGTACCTTAGATGGCCGTGGAGGTAGCACCAGTAGGGTATTCAGCGTTATGAAACTTCATCTGTGGTTGATAACGCGGAAGGGTGAGCTCTGGTACCCTAGCAGTAACAGCCGAACTCGGTTGAGTCCCTTGTCAGCCTAGGAGAAACATAAAGAGTGGTCCCCTTTTTTTGTTTCATTTGTTTGATGTCGGATAGCCCCTAAAATTGGGGTAAGGTCCTTGGTATATATATAAATCATATATATAACCATATATATATATATATATATACATAAATCATATATATAACCATATATATATATATATATATACATAAATCATATATATAACCATATATATATATATATCTATCTATCTATATATATATATATATATATACATATATATATATATATATATATGTGTGTGTGTGTGTGTGTGTGTGTATGTGTGTGTGTTTATGTGTGTGTGTGTGTGTGTGTGTTTGGATCAATTTTAATAATATTCTTCTAATGAAGATGATCTTAGAGAAAATTATTATAATCTATGATATAATGTCAACACTAAATAGAATGAAATGGAATAATTCATACAAAAAACATTCTTAAATGCTGTTAATATTTACGCCACCTCTTTGCAATATAAATACAAAATAAGAATCAAAGACATGAAGGCTCTACAGTAAACATACTGGCAACCAGATGTCTCTCTTACGAGACGCGTAATAATTAGGTTATCACTTTGTGAGCCCTTTTCTGTTAGTTGCAAGACAGCGTCGACTGATGTTGTTGACATTTTGATCAGACTCTAATATTTAACATCTCTCTCTCTCTCTCTCTCTCTCTCTCTCTCTCTCTCTCTCTCTCTCTCTCTGTTATTTGGCATGTATGTCGGTAGATTTTGTTAGCTCTTCTAAAAACATTATAGGTTTCTATGAGGTTAACAGAGGTAATAAAAAGTATAGTTGCTGCTGCAGGTAGGTCCCATATATATGAAGCCTTTTGTAAAAACGTGAACACCTCCTTTCATAGGAAGTCTTCAGAACATTCATCCAATGTCACGGCATTAATTCATTAATTCATTTGTGAAACAGTTATTTTTACATGAGGGATCGAAATATATTGATTGATAATTTGATTGAAATTACATTCAATTGAGATATTTCAAGAACAGTTGCAATATAAAGATATTCATCAATTGGGTATGTGATTTTTATCAATTGGTAATATTTAGTTTACCAATTTCAATACGGATATCTTCATTTTCTTGAATGTTGAGAGCACAGATTCCACCTCTTCAAAACCAATAATCTTCTATCAATAGAAAGCAATTTTATTCAAAATATTCTATTCTTTGATAAATGATCTTTACAAAAGTTATTTCAGAGCCAAGTATATAACTTTCCATTTCATTCTGAATGATTAAAAACCTACAGGAGAGAGAGAGAGAGAGAGAGAGAGAGAGAGAGAGAGAGAGAGAGAGAGAGAATTCATAAGAAAACTTTTTTGACCTCAAAAGGATAAGTGCAATGAGAGAAAGCAAGAACTCCTACATTCTCCCAGGGCTGAGATCCTTGAAATCCCTATATATTTTCACAGGGCAGAAATTTGCAGAATCCATAGATTTTCTTAAGGTAGGGAACCTGGGAAATCTTTACATTTTGCCAGGGATGGAATTTACACTAAATGGCTTAGCATATTATTTAATTGAGGCTCAGAATAGTGCAGTGGAATATATTAGACGGATTCCACGACTGAATGAAGATACCTGAAATTTGGCCGCATCGAAATAAGGAGGAATGGCCAGTCGATTCGAAACTCGGTAGAAATGTGTTATGGAGGGGAATAAATGAGTAAATATTAGAGGATACTTGCATTAAAATAAAATCGAAAATTAAGAAAATTAGGCACAATTTCCAAAGCAGAGGTAGAGCTTAATCAGTCAAAGCCTTTTGATAAGAAAATGGAAGAAAAATTACATCATTAAGATAAATAGAAATAAATTTCTTAAAAAAGCTCAACTTACAATTACATTTATTTGACATTTTGTTAATTACTAGGAATACAGATAGAAGTATCAGGAAATGATTATGAAATATAACCACATAAGAACAATAACTTATTATTCTCGAGTGACAGGTGATATTATTCTATATAAAAAGTAGAATGAATGAGAAATAATCCATATCAGGGATCGCTGCAAAAAAATAGTTATGGAATAATAATTATATCATGATAACATTATAACATGATGTTGTTTTTATCATTAAAAAAAAAAACAATATTCTATTCTGGAAATATTTGCAGATCTCAGAAATAAATGTAGTGTCATTTTAAATTTAAACATGCTAGGAAAAGAAACAAAAAAGGGATTATAAAATAAGACTATTCTACTTCACCATTCCATGCACAGCTTTGAATAAAGGCTTACATGAAACTCGAGAAAAGTCCTCACTACCTCTAGGCTATTGTAATCTGTAAATTCCTACAGAGTTGCGCAGAAAACAAGTAAATATTCTTTTGATCTACTTCAGAGTTTCTTCTCTACCCCAGCAAAATAACAGCTCCTATAACACTGTCATTCGATATTGTGCGAGGTTCTGTTAGGTTATAACAGATAGCTGAGATAAATACAACAGACTTTATTCCAATATAAAACAAGTTTATATACAATCAGTTCCGAGTAATAATGTCAGAAATATAAAAAAAAAAATACTAATACAAAAAGGCAAGACGCCATATGTTTGGTTATCATTGTGGGGGCAGATTCTGATAAAAAAAAAAAAAAAAAAAAAAAAAAAAAAAAAAAAAAAAAAGTTACAGTGTACGAGCATGTGGGAAACACTTGCAGTACAGGGCTCCCCACCTACCAAAAAACATACATGTGAAATACAGCACGTTGCTCTTAAGAGGCGTGCTGTAGGCGGGTCACCTTGCATTAAATACACAGGTTTTGGGTGATTAGAGGACACTCAGCCTTCTTTGCCACATATTTTTTATTAAGAAAGCCTTTGATGTGGGATGGATCACAAGGAAAAAGTCCATGTGATGGATCTATAACTGTGGCTTTTCGGTGTAGTTGCGTAAGAAAATTTGCAATTCCATGTGCAAATCTGTTGTTAAATACTGGGTAGCGAGGTCGGGGCTGTTGTAAATTTAGCAGCATGGAGTAAATTTCCAAACAGTATAACATATGAGCTGGAGATCATTGGAGAAGGTTGCGGACGGAAAATAATTGAGAAGGGACAACCAACAGGTGGCCATACACCATTTCTGATGCCAACACATCCTGGGTGTCTTTGGGAGTGATCCTCAGTGCTAGCAGAACCTAGTGAAGCTTAGTAAAACAATTATAGTCATTCCGTCTGAAGATCCATGCTGCTTTGAGGGTACGATGAAAACTTTCAATCATTTCGTTTGTTGGAGGGTTGTAGGTGGTTGTCTGATGTAGGGTGATGGCTTGGAGATTCGCTAAAAATGTCAGTAATTGAGAGGTCAGAATGATACCCTTATCAGATATAATACGCTCAGGGATACCATATAATCGTATCTACCATGAGACCAAGTCGGACCTACATGAGGTACACGTTACAGTTAAGGGCATTGACTGGAGTGGTCAATGAAATTAAACAGGTATGGGTGTCTTTGTGATGTGCACAGGGGACCTAATACATCGATGTGAATCTGTGCAAAACAATGCTTAGGTTGATGAAAGGTGCCTACTTCTGAGTCCAGGTGTCAATGTACTTTCAAAGTTTGGCATGAAGTACAGGTATGGACTCAATCCTTAGAATCCTTAGTAATGTGGTGCCGAATGAAATTCCTATTCAGTAGCAGTAAAGTAGGTTGGCGCGATGAGTTGGAATGTCCATGGATGAAATCAAACATCTATTGCCACTTGGTATTCATGGTTGTGTTCTATCAGTACTGACATCATATAGGAAGCCACCATTGGAGTCATTGAAGGGGACGTCTATCCAAAAGACAGGTGTGCAGGATATCCTAAATTCTTGGTACTCCACATCTATTTGCTGACTCTGCCAAGGTGTTGTAATCCAATCCCCGGTTAGAGGTGGCATTTGTGTTTCTTGACCAGGCATTGTGCAGGGATATACTGAAGGATGTAGGTGTTTTCACACACAGCAGGTAGATGTCAGAGTTGAGGGGTGGACCAGTCATGAAACTGTCGAGTGGAGGCATGGACCTGTGGCATGTGGTCCATGCGAATGATGAAGGGCGTGATTTCTAAGAAGTAGCGAAACAGATGGACACCCACATACACTGTCAGAAATTCACGGTTGAATGTAGAGTAGTCATATTATTCCTTCAACAGTTTTCTACTGAAGAAGACCAATAGTAAGGACGGCATATTGACCACCTGTTTGAGTTTGGCCCCAATAGAGACATTGCTGGCATCGGTGGGGAGATTTAGAGGGGCATATGACAAGGGAAAAGGGGAGAGCAGCAGAAGTTGGTTGAGTACACTTTATGTTGCAGAATTCTCTTCCTGAGGAGACCCAACTTCAGGTCTTTTGACCTGCTTTTGAGGGAGGCAAAGAAGGGGCAAGTGTGACAGCGATGCCTAAGAGATTTTCAGTGCTTTGACAGTTGAAAGGATGGTAAAACTCTGAACGTCTACTACCGTCTCAGGTAAGGAGTGGACTTCTTCAAGACTGATCAGTGCCCCAAGAACGATACTTCGTTGGCATCAAAGGTACATTTGTCATACCTGACTACAAGGGTGTTCTGTTGTAGGCGGTGAAGAACGATGTGTAGGTGAAGGGGACTTTCCTCTTTGGAGTAGGACAACATAACTATCTCGTCCACGTAATATACACAGATGGGAAGTCCCAAGAGATGACATCCAGGATCCATTGATAAATGGCCCCAACATTGCAAAGGCAAAAAACACCAGTAATTTAAGGTCGATGTACCCCAGGGGTGGTGATGGTGGTCCTGAGGATATCTTTTGGGTTCTTGTGTACTTTATGATACCTCTTCAAGAGGTCAAGTGTGGAGAAAAACCTCGCTTAGTTCAAGTAGAAGGTAATATCGGCTAAGTTTGGGAGGGGGTAAGGATCCGGTGTTTTCTGCATGCTCAGATGTCCGAAATTCTCACAAGGACGCAGGGAGCATTATTTTTTCTGGACCGTGTGTAAGGGTGACAGTCATAGGCTTGAATCCTTTTGGCACATGTTTGTTTACCGGCTGTCAAACAATCTATTGCCAGAGGCCTGAATTTGCTGAACACTGGGGGCCCTCTCATCTTGATGTGGTGATAAATATCTTGTTTGACAGGAACTGTGGCAGTTTAGCGAAGTTCTGTATGGAGAACTTATTGGTATGAAGTGAAGAGGTGAGTGATGGCATCTGTGGGTGCCCTAATGTGGAGTGCAAGGTTAGAAGGTTTGGTTGAAGAAGTGTCAATTAGTTCGAGCCTGCATTGAAATACTGTCAGTGAGCAACATCAACCAGGAGGTGAAAATACAAGAGGAAATCTGCACCTATGATTTGCAATGTGTCATCAACAACAAGAATCTTCCAATGATATTTAGTGCTCACAGACGATAATGTGAGAGTCTTGTACCTGTGTGTGGATATTTCAGATCTGTTAGCAGCTACATGTGGGAGCTCAGCTGGCCTAGACTGACTAAGTGTCATGGAGAGTGGCCTAATGTGAAAGTGAATGACAAGGAACAGTGTCTACCAAAAATTGCCCTTACCTACATCTTGTAAAAAGAAAAGATTAGTGAATGGGGAGGCCCTAGCCACAGACAACCGTTCCCACATTTCTTAGCAGCAGCCATAAATCGGGAATGGTAGTAGCATAACGGCAGCGGATGGGAACCAGTAAATGGCTGGAGATGTAGTTGGTTGTGGCATTAGTGAGGAGTGGCATATGTGGATGGTGGGTGACCTTGTCACCAATCAAGCACATTACAGGGTGGGCATCAATGTCCTACCACATTCCATCCTACCGCATTCACGTCAGCTTTTGTTGATGTCGTATAGGTGTCCTCTTCATCAGGAGTGGAGCCGTAGATGGAAGTCTGGAAGGTAGTGAGGGGGTAGTTATAAGGGCGTTAACTTTGGTCATTAGACCCTTCATCGGCATGATATCGAATCGGGATGGCAGCTCATACAATTTGAGGAGACACCATATCTAAGGGCAAGAAGTGGGTTTGCCTTTCAAAGAAAGCCATTTTCGACAGGCTATAGGCGAGCAATAATGGTCATTTCCTTTAGGCTGACTGAAGGCTTTTGTCTCTCAATGGTTGTTGAGAGAGCTAAAAATACTTGACTATACAAGTGGCAGGCAATGGCGAACACCGCTCGAGGAGGTGTGTTTTGAGGGAGTTGTATGCTCTTTGGGTGTCCTCTTGGTCCCAAAGCCAACTGGATCACCAGGAGGATATATTCTGCTTTGGTTCTTGAACAAGTCACGCCCTTGATTAGAAACTGGACCTCGGTATGCCGAAACCAAGTGAATGCCCCTGTACTGGCAAAGCGCTGTAGTTTAATGGATGTGACGTGCATAAAATAATCACGGTTGGAGTGTGGTATTTTCGAACAGTAGGGAACAGCAGGGAGGGTAATGGCGGTAGGGAGCTGGTCACTCTTGGGTTATCAGTTGTACAAAGTTGCTGTCAGACTATAACAAATACACGAGATGAATACACTTCACTTTATTTTCTGCAACATATGAGTTTATATACAAGCAGTTCCGAACAAAAATGTCACCAAAAAAACTATAAAAAAATAATGTATGAAAAAGCCAGCTCAAATAGTTTCCGTCAAAAGTGTAAGGGGAAGTAAAATATTCAAAAAAAAAAAAAATACCTATAGTGTACGAGCGTGTGTGAAACGCGTCTGGTACAGTATTATAGGCTAGTTCATATGGTTTAGTCTTCTTTTTGGGGGGGTATTGAATTTACGGAGACTCACTTTCCTTTTTAGTAATATATAGTATTGTATAAAGAGATAATTAGTGTAGCATATTTGGAATACTGAACAAGATAAGTTGCTTCAACATTCATCAATATTTGAATCACGTCTACAAAATTAGGTTTAAGCCTTTGCTGGTACTTTTGATGAGAAAAAGCATATCTTTTTTGCAATGGATACCAAAGAGTGTTTGTTATTCGACAGTCCCCTTGTTGATATGGAGAACAATATTGATATTCGATTCAAAGAAAAAGCTATCATCAAAATGATTGATACTATATGACTAAAATATGCGACTTTGAAGAAATTGGATTTTAAAGATTTAACAAAAGACGCATATTTATATCGGAGAATAAATCTCTGTGAAATCTTGAATGTAGTATTATTTTTTTTTATAATGGTGTATCCAGTTTCCTATGTGAAGAGCAGGAAAATCAATTGCTTCTATTTTGAAATAGTTTCCAACATTGCCATTCAGAATTCAGCAAAAGCAAAAGTTATTTTTCTCTCAGTCCCAATAAGGCAAAGATCTTTTCTAGATAAACGAGAAATGTTAATATTATATAAAGGAAAGTGTGTTTTATGTAAGAAATGGAAAAAGAGTGAATTCGTATCAGAGGAAAAAGAAAAAAAAACACGGGAAGAAAAGGAAATTTCCTTTATATCATAGCCCATAATAATTGGAAGATAAAATTTGCAAGTAACTATTATTAAAAAAACGATTATCACGTATCGGCATCTTACTGGATATTAAAAGAACTAACATAGGAGTACAAACGCAGCAAAATTAATGGATGAAAGCAAATTCAGCTTACGGATAAAATTAAACCATACTTGTGCTATTAAGAAATTTAGTGGGGAATTGATCTACCTTTTACGCCAAATACTTTTGAGAGAAAGTACACATTCTTGTTTAATCCTTGTTATAGAATTAGTATAATACTAATTAAAAAGTTAGATCTTAAAAACGTAGACCCTAGTGTTTATTACAATGAAGAATGGTAAAAGGAGAAAGCAAGTTTATCTCAGCTTTATTAGAATTCCTGCATTGGACAGAATATTCAGTAAACCCATGATGACTTATTTTTACCTTAGACTTTCCTTGAAATTAATGTTGTTTAGTTTCAGACGTAAAGTATATGGAAATCATAGCAGTGAAAGATTTCCTATGTATAGGGATATTTAATCTATAGCATACTGAAAGGAATCCTTTACTAAAATTTTAGTATAGGTTTTGAGCGGAAATTGATTCCAGTATAGGATATCCAAATTTACTTTTCCGTGTAAATATGTATGTATGTATGTATGTATGTATGTATGTATGTATGTATGTATATAGGATTATCTGCCGTTTTGTATTACACAAGAATGTTATGGTTTTCGATTATTTTGCATATTATGAATTTAGAATTGTTCAGAAGTTCTATCATAGAATTTAGTACCAAATTATTATTATTATTATTATTATTATTATTATTATTATTATTATTATTATTATTATTATTATTATTATTATTATTATTGATGGTGTTGCTGTTTTAATATAAGTGGAATTTTCAAATGTTGTGAAAGAAAAAAAGATCAATAGCATAATTATCAATAATTAGAAGTTCTAACGATGAATAAGTTACTTTAGATAACGCTAAAACTGACTAAAATTATTATGGATAAAATACTGAGAGTTTCAATTATTAGATTAAATTTGGTCGTAAATAAAACTGGATACTATAAAATTGCAATGCTCCTTTAATTAATTTAATTTTAGTAGCCTATTGCACCATTATTTTAGCTAAATTTAAATTTCCCAATATCCCTAAAACCAAACTTTTTTTCTTGTTTTGTTTATATTTCCATAAAGACTTAACAGTTATAGAGATATATAGTATTCTTTGCACATAAAAATGAATTATTTTTTTCGTAGTTTGATTACGTTTACCAGTTTTATTCATGAGAAGTTTTTGCTATGAATATTATAATAATACGCTTACATAAACAACTTTCATTCTGTAGAAACTGTTACATAACAAAATTTGTACTATCTACTTTTAAATGTCAGTTGTAAATAATGAAGTAAATTTGAAGGATACAATTTTTTTTTTTTTTAAGTCCAAAAGGACGAGAATAACCAAGATCTTCCACATGAATTTCAGTAACATAAATAACATCCTTTTTTCTACGTTAGAGAACAGAACTGAAGTTTGGCTTCCACTTTTGTACGTCATGGTATCTCTCTACTGGCTAGGAATTCTCCAACTCTATCCATGTCAAACATACTAGCATAGACATATAGCTCAGTTGGGGGATTCCGTTTCCTACCAATTGTAGGATCACCACTATCAAAACCTATGCGAGAGTTTTTACTTGGCAAGGGTCTACTTCGAGAATTGTTTAAGTTCAATCGCACTACCGAAGGCTTTATCAACATCATGTATCAATGTAAGTAAGTTAATAAGTACTTAAAGAAGGTAATATATCAACAGCACCACGATATCTAGCCTCGATAAAACAAGACCGAATCAATCAACCTATAGAATACGCACTACATGCAAAACAGATATACTAAGGAAGATAGATTAGTAGATCTTTATCCGTTTACGACAATTTACAGATAAGGTTATCATTGTAGTTTACTCAGGACAAAGACAAAAAACCTTGTATGAAAAAAAAATTAATAGCTCCCTTGTTTTGATATCACATATAAAAGCATGATGTTTCAACTAACTTCAATGCACCCTTCTTTGTTGTCCAAGTAAGTTTCTTGATATAAATTTTATGCAGTCTTTAAAAGGCTTATATTGTCATGTTTGATTAGGCCCCTAACAGTCCTTTCTGTAATACGAATGAGACCTGAGATATCACCCAAAGAAAATATTGTTTAGAATATTATTATCCTTCGCTATGGTCCAGATATTCAAAGCCTTAGTCTCCTGTAAGCCCTTCTCAAGAGGAAAATAGAATCTTGACACCAACCATACCCTACTTTTTCAGTCAGATAACAGTCGAGTAAATCACCAAGAACAATAAGAAACCCTGTCACCTGCTCATTCATTGAGACCATATATAGTTTGTCAGGCCCAGAGAACATTAGGGCTAATCAGATCTTCATGTTAATCAAGGAAAAATAGAGGTGGGAATGATCAAACTCGCCCTCGATCCATTCACCAGAAGCTGGTATATATATATATATATATATATATATATATATATATATATATATATATATATATATATATATATATATATATATATATATATATATATATATATATATATATATATATATATATATATATATATATATATATATATATATATATATATATATATATATATATATATATATATATATATATACTCAAATGCAAGACAAGGCCCTCTGACATGTTAATTAATTTTTGGCGTTAGGCTACTTCTCATCACCACGTTGGCCAGTGCAGAATGGTGATAGTGGGATGTTTTCGTTCGATTGCTCAGAGAAAGCAAACCAATTACGTTTTGCTGTGTCTAGTATAGATTTGCTAATCATGAAGATACGTAAACCATTTCTCTACGTAAAGGTATATATATATATATATATATATATATATATATATATATATATATATATATATATATATATATGTATACATATATATATATATATATATATATATATATATATATATATATATATATATATATATATATATATATATATATATATATATATATATTCATTTATACATATATACAGTACATATATATATATATATATATATATATATATATATATATATATATATATATATATATATATACATATATATGTATATATATACATATATATATATATATATATATATAATATATATATATATATATATATATATATATATATATATATAGAGAGAGAGAGAGAGAGAGAGAGAGAGAGAGAGAGAGAGAGAGAGAGAGAGAGAGAGAGAGAGAGAGAGAGAGAGAGAGAGAGAGATATTAACATCAGGAAGGTTTTATGCCTCCCCCTCCTTTTCTGGTTTTACAAAATGCATTGACGTTGGTGATTCTCAGACTTTCAGATAATTTTTTATCCTTATATATGCTCTTGATCTAATCATTTTACTTTATTATATGCAATTCCCATATACCAGTCTTCTCTCAGTCTTGAAACCACCGTAGTTTTTCTGTCTCTGTGAGTACTTCGCTTTCATAGCTTTATTTAAAACTTGAAGTGAAACCTGTTATATGAACAGGAAATATATAAAAAAACATTATTTGAATATATACATCTAATGAGAAGGACATACATTAGACGAACATTAGGAAGAACAGATTTGGGTCAATAGAGATTGTAAAATAAGCAATGAAACTATCGACAAACAAGAAAGTTTGCAGGTGTGGACTGGCACAGAAACACCATAATTAAACGAAGTAGAAGGGCATCTCTGAGGCCTTTGTTCTGCACAGGACTAGTAACGACTTATAATGATGATGATGATGATGATGATAATGATGATTATTCAGAAAAAAAAAATAACGTAAAGGGAAGCTGTAACTAGTAAATAGTTGCTGGGAAAGTTGAAATTATAGCAGTGGAATAAGAGTACTGCCGTTGACTCTACATCAACAAATGATTTCTATGAAAAAAGTAAACATCAATATCATGAAGAACTGTGGAGGTTAATATATGAACTCTGAGAGACATATACTAATATTTTGATTGTTGACCCCAATGCTAAATTTTGAAAGAAATAGTCTAGGTATAGAGAAATGTTATTTGTCTAGGTGAAATTGCAGATAAAAATGGGGTACACTGTAAGTTTTTGCTCAACAAAGAATGTTGTCATTGGAGGTAATCTTTTCCAGCACAAGGATATCCAAAAATATACACAGATTTCACCATGTCCTAATTAAACAGATCAGATAGATTATGTCCATAAAAAGAGGGGCAAAGCTCAAATAAATATAAGAAGCTATAGAGATGCAGATATTGGTAATGTTCATCATCTCCTCATTGCCACACTGAAATTAAAACTGTATGCACCAAACAGAAATGCAGCAAGAATACCTAGGTTCAATTCAACTAAGCTTCAAGAAGATGAGTAAAAAAAAAACCTTTGCAATTGAATATAGGAATAGAGTTGCAGCCTTAAACACTTTAAGAAACGAAGGGCAGACAATTAATGAAGAAGAGTGTGATATTAAGAACATATATCAACCAGTTAGTGATGAAGTTTTCGGACATGCAGTTACAGAAAGAAAACCAAGAAGATTGCATGATAATTTGGATACTATAAAAAAGGTAACAAAGACAGAAATTGATTGTTGAAAGTTTTCGAGGAAGAAATGAAAATTACAAGGTAAAGTATGCTAAGTGTTCCAGTATTGATAGTGCAGTCAAAAGAAAAGACTGGAATGCCCGGAGTGAATATTTAGAGAGGAAAGCATATGATGCTGACAAGGCTATGAGTTAAGGGAGTGGCTCTGGTATGAAAGTTGCTCACAGAATTAATAATGAAATCTCTTCTGGGGGAAAAAAAAAAATTATGCCCATCTAAAGAAGAGATGGACCTCTTATGACAACAGAAGATGATGAATCATTTAATTGATATATCTGACGCTGAAGAAGACCTTGATGTGAATATGAATGAATTACTTTTTTCTTTCTTTAAATCGAAGCTATTATCAATAACTAAAGTGATGGAAAGCCCAAGAATACAAAGGAACTATTACGAGATTAAATTGGCCGAGAAGAAAGTGACTCACAGATTACTTAAAAAGGTTGTTTTGTCGAATTTACCGTGAGAAGGCAAAACCTGATGAATGAAAACTAGGAGTGTTGGTACGAAAGCCCCCCTCTCCCCCGAAAAAAAGATCTGGCTAATTGCAATAATTACAGATGCATTACATTTAATAGTTGTCATGAAAATGTATAGTATGCTCATTCTGAAGAGACTAGAGAGAAAGAACAAACCTGATTCCAAAAAGTTGTATTGATCGAGTCTTTTTTTTAAGGTATGTGATAGAGCAATGTGTAGAATATAAAAATAAAATTTGTGGTCAATGAAACAGCCTTTGATAGTGCACACCGGCTAATTTTAGGAGAGTCCTGCGTTATTATGGAGTTCTTATTAAGTAGGCAAATTTGATTAAGTCTGTTCATGATCTTAGCAGGACCAAAGTTAAGGTTTGTAAAATCCATTCAGACGAATTTCCATTGAATAGTAGAGTATTCCAAGGCAATGCATTGTCACCTATGTTGTTTATATTTTTCATAGATTTTGTAATGCCCGGAACAGTTAAGGATGGTGGAGGAGGATTGGACT
>NC_090738.1:81661832-81666832 GCF_036898095.1 Palaemon carinicauda
TGTTTATTATAAATATCTTGTTTATTTGTGCGTGAGTTTGCACCGCGAACCCTTTTGTTTTTTAAAACCACGTGGTAGGCTTCAGTTCCATTGTTCAGCAGGATAGTCAACCGTCTGTGGCGAGTTTACCTTTTGTTTATTAACACTGTGATTAACAAGTATCAAATATATTTTGCAGTGAGTGAAGGTTTAATTTTGTGTTAAAAATAAGTGAAGAGAAATTTAAGAAATTTTAGGAAAAAACGTGATAAGCTAAGCACGTGTTCATTTCAAACGTAGCCAACCTGATATAACTCACTCCACAGCCGTGTTTCCGAACGAAGCCAAGGTTTGTTATTATTAGCTTTGTTATTTGTTTACGAAATTCTACGTAGGAAAAGAGCAGACCTGAGATTTTTGCTGAATTATTGTACGTTGGTAAGTAGTTCACGCACATATCAATCATTTAATTTTGTGCATGAAATATTTTATAATTTATCTTTAGTCCTAGGATACAGGTTGATCTCATATCGAAACTCTTGTTTACGATTCAGGTAAACGTTTTACGGTAGTGAGGCCTAATTTCTGTGGAGGGTAACGGCAAGAACACGTTGCATCCCTTAATATTTCGATTTTCTTTCAAAAAGTAGGTGGTATTTATTTTCCTTTTTGTAATATTTCATATGATATTTTTTATGTACCTCATTTAAAAGGGATAATTTTCGTACGATTGTGTAAAAAATGTTAATCTAAAGATAAAGGGTTTACGATATCACATTCAATTTAATTTTTTTTTATGTCAGGGTATACGATCATTTAGAAAAAAATATTTGGAAAGTGTATTTCTTAACTTCATTTTTCTTTTTTGTTAAAGGGAAAATATGTAAAGGGGTTGCTCTTCTTAGCAAAGCATTAAGCATACTGAATGACATTGTTTTATTTAATTAATTATACTTGAATTATAAATACAAACTTTGCTGTAAATCGCTGAGTTGCAAGTGGTAGTGTTGCAAGAATGCACCCACACATTTTTACTAATCCATTATTTATGTCTAGCATAGATGATCCCTCATAAGTGTGATTCCATTTTTTTATGACTAGCATAGAGGGTCAAACATCATGGAGATTCTATTTTTTTATGATTAGCATGGAAGGTCACACATCATGGAGATTCCATTTTTTTATGACTAGCATAGAGGGTCACATATCGTGGAGATTGCATATTCTTATGACTAGCATAGAGGGTCGCATATCGTGGAGATTCCCTTTTTTTTTCTTTATGACTAGCATAGAGGGTCACCCATCGTTGTGATTCCATTTTTTTATGACTAGCACAGATGTTCACCCATTGTTATGATTCCGTTTATTCATGACTACCATAGAGGTTCACCCATTGTACGATTAATTTTTTTTTATGAATAGCATAGATGGTCACCCATCGTAGTGATTCCATTTTCCTAATGACTAGCATAGAGGTTCACCCATAGTTGTGATTCCATTTTTTTTATGATAGCATAGAGGGTCACCCATAGTCGTGATTCCATTTATTTTTTATAACTAGCATCGAGGGTGACCCATCGTTGTGATTCCATTTTTTTTTATGACTAGCATAGAGGGTCACCCATCGTAATGAATCCATTTTTTTATGTCTAGCATAGAAGGTCACCAATAGCCATGATTCCACTTTTTTTTTTCTTATGGATATCATAGAGGGTCACCCATAGTTGTGATTCAATTTTTTCTTTTATATATCGTTGCTTGTTTTAGATGCATTGCAACCAGACAGCGTATGCACCCACCCATTGGAGGGCTCCATGGTTTTCAAGTTAGGCTCCTGTTCAATTACTTGCGAGGCTTACTATTTGGTGATAGTTCTTTTCCGAGAGTTATTTTTTATAGCCATTGTGCATTTTGCCCAGCTCAATCTTTATCCTTCCTTCTGTGAGACTCTTCCGTAAGGCTAAAGCATCTTACCCCTCTGTGTAATTTCTTGCACAGTCAACACTGTTCCTTGTGCTATTGAGTTTAGTCTGGTCGCTGTCTCCACGAGAAATTAGCAAAATGGCTGATGCTGAGGTCAGTGCATTTGTAGATTTGGCAGAATGACAAGGGTATGAGGAAGAAACATTGCGAAGTATTTGCGAAAACTAATGGATGAAGCCAATGCCCGGAGAAGAGAAGAGAGCAATAAAGAATGCGGTATGAAAGAGAGAGAGCGTAATAATTAAAGAAGCGGGAAATAGATGCCCGATTGGCAAAGTTCAATAACTCGCCACCTCAACCAAATGTTGCCAAAGTCGAGCAGGATAATTGTAGGAGGGTCCAGTTCATGGAGTCACCAAGGACAGTGAGCGATCTCTCACATGAAGGCTACAACTCAATCTTCGGTCAAGACCTCTTGAGAGACGTACAGCGAGTGCCCCTTAAGTGCATGAAGGTTGACAAGCCAGAGCCCAAAACTTTAAGGACGCCACCTGCCAGGGAAGACGACTAGCTAGATAACATTGACCTTGATGAGGTAGCTTGGCAAAGTGAGGAGGCCCAAGAGTCTTCCTCTTCCAGCAGTGAGTCTGCGTCTCATACACCAGAAGTTAATTCCGGTGAAGGTGTGCTGCTTCCCACCACAGGGGATAGGGCTATTTCCAGCACCATGCCAGAGGTCTCAAAGGACGGCCAAGAGTCTCCCCCTTCCAGCAATGAGTCGGAGCCTCGTGCTCTATAAGTCCATTTGGAGTAAGCTGTGCTAGTGACGACCACTGGCAATAGGGCGGCCTGAACCACCAGGGCAGAGGTCTCAGAGGAGGCAAAAGGGGAAGCACCCATCATTCCAGAAACCCTAAGGAGCCAGAAAGAGCCATCAGATTACAGCTGTCGAACGAGACGCTGAAAAACTACAGGGAAGCTGCCTATTCGGCCGAAGCAGAAATGATTGCTCTGCTAAGGAGAACTTCCTGCAGAAGTATGGGTTGCTTCTCGGAATCACCCGAGGGCCTTACGATCCTGCTGACGCCATATGCCAGCATGTAGCTGTCCCCCATAATTCCCGCTTGTCGGTGCTACAAATTGCCCATTAGGGACTGGGAGAGCACTCTGGAATTAAGCATGCAACCCAACTGCTCCAGCCTCATTTCTTCGGGCCGGGCTTGCAGAAGAGTGTTAAGGCTTATGTAACCGTTTACCATCCGTGCCAAGTCACCGGTAATTTAAAGGAAGTAGTGCTGAGGGCATCGCTCTAACTCAACCCACTGACAGTCCTAACGGACCATAACCCAGCAACTTACTTGACTGAGCTCAGTAAGAAGAATAAAGGGCTCTTAAGGTAGGGCATAGACCTCCAGAACTACAACTGAAACGTCAAGCGCCCAAAGAGCTCAGATGAGAGAGATATGCTCCCCTGGCATTAGTGCACGATGCACAGTGCCATGTTCCTAACACGTAGCTATACTCAGTAGGTTAATGTGGGTTGTATGAAAAAAATGTTAATTGGCCTTGGTGCCTCCCCAGGTAGGTAAACTTGAGGAGCCATTTTAGCCTCATTAGGAACATTTGATTTACTTTTATTGATTTATTGTATCATTTTTTTGTTGTGATGTGTCAATTTGCTTCAATTTTCATGTGTCCAACTGCACTATGTTACTTAACTTTAACTATTATTGCATTTTTCATTTTTTTAATGGTGCCTCACAGTCAACATGCTTACTTTTATGTGGCAGTTAAAGTTAATATAATATCAAAATGAAGTAAAATTATGACCCTAGTTGCATTGTTGTGGTAAGAGCCACGAAGGGAGGAATCATTAAGTAGCTTCAGACCTTGCTTGTAGAGTTCTTGTCCGGTTTTAGGACAAAATCACTGGTAAAATGGTGGGCTGTTATTCTTGGCGGTCATTACGCCACGTTTTTCAAACAAAAGACCCCGCCAGCAAGGACCACTCAATGCCACAAGCGTTGGGACACTACCCAGAGTCTCAATCCCCACCAACCACCCTAAGCCAGTCTACTTCCCTGAGACTTATTTTCAGACAACCTTACAAAACACGTGGCAACATTGAGATCCCAGGAGAAGGAGGGAGGCAAGATTTGAAGGATGTCGGGAGACAAGACCAAGGCTGATGACCAATGGGAGAGCGGTCAGGCCAATGACACCCTCCCCCCCTAATTTGGGCCACACAGGTTGAATTAACCTTGGAACGGATGGGGATCCTTCTTCGCTGATCAACCGCCGTTAGAGTACCATCACCTCTCTCCGCTCTCAAGTCTAAAGGGAGGCAGGACCTGTGACACGTTTTCCTCAAGGGAGAAAACAGAGTCCTTTTTATTAGGGTAAGATGTCTGTTTGAGTACCTCAACCTCATCCTCCCTGCATCTCCTTCCCTTATCCTATTTTTTTTTCCTTTTATCCTTCTACGAGAGATCCTACCCACTGAACCTTTGTTATCCCAGCCTTGTGTCACTATAACGTGTGCCGTTCTCTCCTAACCTTACATAATTCACCATGTGTCAGTGTTGATTCCCATGTGTAGTGCTCAAATCCCTAAGCTTTGCACTTTCATTTTATTTGCTTAAAAGTTTTAACCACACGACTTCATGTGTTCCCAGCCTGTAGAAGTAAGTGTTCGGTTAATAATTTAATTTATTTCCCTTTCCAGGGAATGTGACTGGTCTGCTGAATCATCATCCACGGTCCATCCAACTCCAGGCGAATCACCTCGTGGCTTAGATTAAGATATAGTTATCTGTTGTGCTCCCCTTTTTATTAATATTTATTTAAACATTAATATAAACATATCTATTTTGTCAGTATTCCTTGTCTTATTTCTGACTGGCAACCTTCCCATTGATCTTTTATTTTGTTATAGCTCTGAGTTCCTTAAGTTAGGCTGGACTAGCAAGCACGGGTATATATATATATATATATATATATATATATATATATATATATATATATATATATATATATATATATATATATACATATATATATATATATATATATATATATATATATATATATATATATAT